>NC_057804.1:179536985-179552911 GCF_018294505.1 Triticum aestivum
GGGGGGGAATTGGGAGGGGAGTGGAACCATGTCTTACAGACGCATTTGTCTGAAATGTGAGGGGCAGTTACAGTTCTACCCTTTCCTATAGGCTTCTCGGCTTGGGTCTGTGTACTGAGGGTCAGGGATAGTAGAGTAACTTTGCTTCTCCCCAAATAGTGGGCGGGAGCGATTTTGGGCGAGGAGGGCGTGTTTTGAACTATAGTGAGCGTGAGCGATTTCGGGTGAGGAGAGAGTGTTTTGAAATAGTTGGCGCGAGCTATTTCGGGCGAGGAGAGCGTGTTTTGCCAACCATGGTTTATGAATTATTCGGCACATGTCATTTCGGCCGAGGAGAAGGCGCGCTTGGATGAAGTTACGAACCTACCCTCGATGTACAACGGGCCAATTGATGTGTGTCCCACATAGGACAGTAATTTCGCGTCTCCCATTTATTTGCTCGGGCGAATTCCACCGAGCAGAGAGGATGTTTAACGGTTCGTTCAAATTTTGGGAGAATGAGCATCCACATCTACCTTACCAAGTCGATTCGAATCAAATTTTGAAATATTAGCTTGCCACTTTGTCGGTGTACTAGAGTAGGGGTACCCTAGTATCCCGAACTTGTGCACGGGCAGTTGCAGCAGCCCGCGGCAAGGCTTGCCGGGCGACCGCCAAGGTCCTCCGTGGTTCCCTTGGAGCCATTCAAGAACAAAGTATTCAAGCCAAGGAGACAAGGCCCCGGCAAGAGGAGCTTGCCGGGAAGACCAACCAAGGCATCTCAAGGCCTGGTGAGCGACAAGCTTCCGGGCGCGACAAGACGAAGACCGCGGCAAGGCGCTTGTCGCGGCAAGTAACCACCCTATATCCACGCTCCAGTGCATCCACCAACGTGTTGCCCTAGGGCTTTTCCAGGCGCGCATGGCTGGAGGCTGTGCAGCCAGCGGTGCGCGGTGGCATGCGGCGCTGACAAGATCGCCATCATGGCGAACAGTGGCGTCCCTGATGGTCCCTTTCTGCACTGTTTGGGCGACACATATGGGCATTTAATGCCTTTGTCCCCTGCCGTCAGGGTTAGGTAGGACACACTGTGCAAGTAAGTGTACCAACCGCAACTCCTTTTTACATTTTTACCCTTCTCTGCATTGCCACCTGTCGGTGACCCCTTGAGCATATAAAAGGAGGCCCATGCGCAACGTAGAGGGGGTTCGGCTCATTCGGAAACCAGAAAAACACTTAGCTCTCCCGAGCAAGAACAGAATACAATCAGACAAGCAGCAGTAGGAGTATTATCTCTCCGGAGAGCTCCGAAGCTGGGTAAACTGCTCGTGTGCTTCGCCTCGATCTGCTCTTCGTGCGATCTCCGCCCCCCGCCGAACCGAAAGGGGCTCGGTCTGCCGGTCCCATAGGTGTTCGTGGATCAGTTTCCCCGACATCTTTGGCGCGCCAGGTAGGGGGCGTCGAGATTGCGTGAACCTGATCCGGCGTCCACACGAGCTAGATCTTCATTTTCTTCATCAACATGCCACCGAAGAAGAAGACTTCGGCGGCAGCTGCTCCGTCCACGTCACTTCCACCACCACCTGAGCAAACGGGTGGTGGAATAAGCGCCGGCGGAAGAACGGACGTCGACGAGGAAGCTCACGATGCTGCCAGGTCCAAGGACAAGGCTGCGCAGACCTCGGCATTCGTACATGTACCGCACCCATCTCAGGAGGCGCAGGACCGACAGTGTCATGGTATTCGCAGTACCATACGTTCGTTGGGACAAGATCGAGCTGGTGGATCTCGGGGTGCTCAAGACCAGCATGCATGCCAACGTGCTGGCACGAGCGAGACACGGTCGCCTGGACAGGATGCTGCTCCTTCTAACATAGTTAGAAGTCTGAGCATATCCCGCTCCTCGCACCGTTCGCCACTACCGCCCACCACTCCAGCAGAAGCTTTGGCGCGAGCTCAGCTGCTCCTGGATTACCCTCTAGCGGAAGACAAGATCGACCAATGGAGGGCCACCATTCAGAGTCTCACCGGCTTCGCCAACGGCGACACTCCGCGGCAGCCAACTACATCGCAGCCGCGGCAGGACTACCAGGCACGAGCCGGTGGTGACGAAACCGGTGGGGGTGCAACCACCATGCACTCTCCATCCCAAAGGCCAAGATCGCCAACTCGCCGGATCCACCTCGACAGCGACTCCACTGCGTCATTGGACCCACGAGCTCGTCGCGATCAGCGTCAAGTTCTTCACGAACGACAGCAAGAAGACGCTCGTACTCGCATCGAGCGCCAAAGAGAAGCGCGACGTCAATCTGACAAGCGCGATGGGCCCTCTGTTGACATGCATGCGCCAGGGGAACCAGGCGACTTACCGTACGTGGTAGGTTGCCCTGCGTTCACTCGTGAGCTGCGGCAGGTCCAGTGGCCCAGCACGAAGAATTTTAAGCCAGATGTACCAGAGAAGTACGACGGCAAGACGCATCCGTCGGAGTTCCTCAACATCTACACCATCGCGGTGCAAGCTGCTGGGGGGCGGGACGACAAGATCCTTGCCAACTACTTCCCGCTGGTGCTCAAGCCCAATGTCAGATCCTGACTCATGCACTTGCCGGACAACTCCATATCCTCCTGGGCTGATCTGTGCCATCAGTTTGTCGGCGCCTTTACAGGCGGCCACAAGCCTCATGGCCAAGAGAGCGACCTTCATCTGCTCGCCCAGAAGGAAGGAGAGCCCCTGCGCAAGTACATTCAAAGATTTAGCCGCGTACAGCACAACATCCCAGACGTCCACCCTGCCGCGGTGATCAGCGCGTTCCATCAGAACGTGCGAAACCGCAGGATGCGGGAGGAGATGGCGATGTGCAAGATCAGAGACGTTAGTGAGCTATATGCCCTGGCCGACAAGTGTGCACGTGCTGAGGAAGGGAGGAAACTCCCTGGAGACAATGCAGGAGCAGGAGGATCTGATATTGAGGAGACTGCCCCGGCAAAGAAAAACCGGCGGCGGAACAACAGGAAGAAAAGAGGCAAAGAGGTGTTGGTCATTGAGCAGTCCGGCAAGAAGCCCAAAGCTGGTAGCTCCGGCAAGGAGGTTGCCGCAGATGTGGCGGTCGCCGACAAGCAAGACGGCACCAACAAGCAATACTGCAAGATCCACCGCACCAAGGGCCATGATCTCCAGAGTTGCAAGAAGGTCAAGCAGCTTGTTGAGCAGCAAAAGGCTGAATACGAGCGGCACGACAAGGAGAAAGCCCAGGAAGGTGCTGGAGGAGCCAGCAAGAAACGTCCCGGCCGAGGAGGACGCCGCGGCAAGGCCAAGCAGCGGCAAGGAGACAGACCTCCCCGCGGCCGCGACAAGGATGAAGATGACGATGACGATGAAGATATGGATGATGACGAGACCGACGAGCAGGAGTTCCAGAAAGCCACAGAGGTCCTGTGCATTGACGGCGGTGCTTCTCTGCAAACTTCACACCGCCAGCTCAAACAATGGGTGCGGGAAGTCAATGCGGCAGAACCACCCATCGAGTCACGCAAGCCTCTAAAATGGTCCAGCACGCCTATCATCTTTGATATTGAGGATCACCCTGATCGCATAACTGCGGTCGGGTGCTTGCCGATGTTGGTTTCACCAACTATCCGCAACCTCAAGGTCACCAAGATGCTACTTGACGGCGGGGCCGGCTTTAACTTGATCTCCTCCGTGGTACTACAGAAACTCCAGATCCCCGATAGCGAGCTCGAAGAGACCGGCACATTTCAAGGAATCAATCCGGGAGGAGCAAGCCGAAGGGAAAGATCACGCTGCCGGTAACATTTGGCAGCGAGCTGAACTTCAGGACTGAGAGGGTCACTTTTGACGTTGCAGACTTCCCATTGCCCTACAATGGGATACTTGGTCGTCCAGCACTCGCCAAGTTCATGGCAGCCTCTCACTATGCGTACAACATACTGAAGATGCCAAGCCCGATAAGTGTCATCTCTGTCCCTGGCGACAAGAAGGATGCCCTTATCTGCGCCGACAAGATCTACCGGGAAGCAGCAGCCGCAATAGATCACAGATCACTTGCCGTTGAAGCTCCGGGGGGAAGAAGAAGACCAAGTCCGGCAAGAGCTCTGATGCCCACTCCGGCAAGTGCACCTCTTCGGAGTGCTGCGCTACCGTCGAGGACGCACCATCGAGCTCCACCGGCAAGAGTAAGAAGACAATGGTAGCTCCACCAGAGACCAAGAAGGTGTCCGCCAAGGAGGACGGCACTGGTGGTACCTTCACCATCAGTGCCACTCTCGACCCCAAATAGGAAAGTGCGCTCGTTGCTTTCCTGCGGGCGAATGTCGATGTGTTTGCCTGGCAACCGTCTGACATCCCCGGTGTTCCCAGGAAAGTAATCGAGCACCATCTTGCCGTCTGCCCTCATGCGCGGCCCGTCAAGCAAAAAGTCAGGAAACAAGCAGTGGAGCACCAAGAATTCATCGCAGAAGAAATCAAGAAGTTGGAAGCAGCAGGCCTTGTCAGAGGAGTGCTCCATCCTACGTGGTTGGCCAATCCTGTAGTCGTGTGCAAGGCAAACAGGAAATGGAGGCTTTGTATCGACTTTACCGATGTTAATAAAGCCTGCCCCAAAGACCCATTTCCCTTGCCGCGCATCGACCAGATTGTTGACTCCACGGCCGGATGTGATTTGCTTTCATTTCTTGATGCATACTCAGGATATCATCAGATCTTCATGGCAGAAGAGGATGAGGAGAAAACCACATTCATTACCCCATGTGGCACATACTGTTTCGTACGGATGCCTTTCGGTTTGAAGAATGCTGGTTCAACATTTGCAAGGGTAGTTCATGACGCTTTTGAGCCACAAATGCACAGAAATGTGGAAGCCTACATGGATGACATAGTGGTCAAGAGCAAAGACAAGGCAACTCTGATTCAAGACTTAGACGAAACTTTTGCAAGTCTGCGCAAGATCAACCTCAAGCTTAACCCCGAGAAGTGCGTGTTCGGAGTCCCCTCCGGCAAGCTTCTCGGGTTCTTTGTGTCTCAACGCGGGATTGAAGCCAATCCTGACAAGATCAAGGCCATTGAGCAGATTGAAGCACCAAAGCGCGTCAAGGATGTACGAAGACTTGCCGGTTGTGTAGCTGCTCTCAGTAGGTTTATCTCTAGGTCTGCTGAGCGCGCCCTGCCATTTTTCAAAATTTTGAAAAAGGCAGGTCCAATGAAATGGACTCCGGAAGCGGAGACTGCGCTGCAGGACTAGAAGAGATACCTGTCCTCCACTCCAACACTTGTCGCACCTAAGCCACAAGAGAAGTTGTTGTTATATATAGCGGCAACCAATCAAGTGGTTAGTGCTGCATTAGTAGCGGACAGAGAGGCGGATGATGAGCCAGCAACCACGGCAGACACATCCAGCGACAAGCAGGGGACTTCACCGGCAAGCTCTGGTCCCGACAAGGATGAATCTGCGCAGGAGCATGAGAAGATGCAGAAGAGAATGGTGCAGCGCCCAGTTTACTTTGTCAGTTCCCTTCTGCAGGGGGCTAGATCAAGGTACTCTGGTGTGCAGAAATTGCTTTTCGGCCTCCTCATGGCCTCGAGAAAGCTGCGCCATTACTTCCAAGCACATGAGATCACAGTTGTCACTCGCTTTCCGTTGAAGAGGATACTGCAAAATCCAGAAGCAACAGGCAGGATTGTCGAGTGGGCACTAGAATTGTCAAGCTTTGGCCTCAAGTTTGAGAGCACTTCAACTATCCAAAGCAGAGCATTGGCAGAGTTCATAGCAGAGTCGACGCCAACACCAGATGAAGAAATTCCAGAAACGAGCATCCCCGTCAAGGAAGCAAGCAAAGAGTGGCTGATGTACTTTGACGGTGCCTTCTCGCTGCAAGGCGCCGGTGCGGGCGTGCTACTTGTTGCACCCACCGGAGAGCATCTCAAGTACGTAGTCCAGATGCACTTTCCCAAGGAGCAAGCAACGAACAATACTGCAGAGTATGAAGGTTTGCTTGCTGGCCTCAGGATCGCAGCAGACCTTGGGATCAAGAAGCTCATTGTCAGGGGTGACTCACAGCTTGTCGTCCGCCAAGTGAACAAGAGTTATCAGAGTCCGTTGATGGAATCTTACGTTGAAGAAGTGAGAAAGCTAGAAGAGCACTTTGATGGCCTGCAGATGGAGCATGTCCCAAGAGCTCAGAACGACATTGCCAACGGCCTGTCAAAGTGTGCCGCACTTAAGTTACCTGTGGAACCAGGGATCTTTGTGCTCAAGCTGACTCAACCATCCGTAACGCCATCAACTGGACAGAGCAAGAAGAGGAAATTGATTTCTGGTGACTATTTTCCGGCAGAGCTCCCCGAAGCCGCCCCCAAGAAGGTCCCCAAGATCAACACCAAGGATGCAGAGGAACAGTCTGCTCCGACAAGCCTTAGGGTTTGTTCCGTTGAAGCAGACGCTCCCGACAAGTTTTGCTCCGGCAAGCTTGTCAGGGAACATCAAGCTCTGGCAGAGCCACAAGTTCTTGCCGTAGAAGTGGATGTTCCCGCAGCAGCAGATGTGCCTTTAGTCCTTGTTGTCGAGCCACAAGCTCCAGCATGGGCACAGCAAATTGTCCATTTCCTTCAGACAGGAGAACTTCCCGAAGAGCAAGAAGAAGCAGAAAGAGTAGCCCGGCAGTCAAGTATGTACCAGTTTGTCGACAACACACTGTATAGAAGAAGACTCAACGGTGTGAAATTGAAGTGTATTCACCAGGAAGACGGATAAAAGCTGTTGGCAGAGATACATGGAGGCATATGTGGTCACCACATTGGCGCGAGAGCACTTGCCGGCAAAGCGTTCCGGCAAGGTTTCTTTTGGCCGACAGCCCTCCAGGATGCAACTGCACAAGTAACCATGTGTGAAGCGTGCCAGTTCCATTCCAAGCAGATACACCAGCCAGCTCAAGCTCTCCAGACAATCCCTTTATCCTGGCCATTTTCGGTCTGGGGGCTCGATATCCTCGGCCCCTTCCCCCGAGCTGTCGGGGGCGTTGAGTACTTGTACGTTGCAATCGACAAGTTCACAAAGTGGCCAGAAGTGGAACCAGTGAGAAAGGTGACAGCATAGTCAGCAGTCAAGTTCTTCAGGTCGATTGTTTGCCGTTTCGGGATCCCTAACAGGATCATCACCGACAACGGCACGCAATTTACGAGCCGCACCTTCATGCAGTACGTCCAGGATCTTGGCGCCAAGGTCTGCTTCGCTTCTGTTGCTCATCCGAGAAGCAACGGTCAAGCGAAGAGGGTAAACACTGAAGTGCTGCGCGGGCTCAAGACCAGAACTTTCGACAGGCTGCGCAAGTGCGGACGGAACTGGATTGAGGAGCTGCCGGTGGTTCTTTGGTCGATCAGGACAATGCCAAATCGAGCCACTGGCCAGACACCTTTCGCTCTAGTCTATGGAGCAGAGGCAGTTCTACCCACGGAACTCGTATACGGGTCACCTCGAGTGCTCGCTTATGATGAGCTTGAGCAAGAGCAGCTGCGACAAGATGACGCGCTGCTCCTCGAGGAGGACCGTCTTCAGGCTGCTATACGAGCTGCTCAATACCAGCAAGCTTTGCGCCGCTACCATAGCCGCAAAGTTAATGCCAAAAGTTTCGAGGAAGGCGACCTTGTTCTTCGGCGCGTTTAGTCCGCCAAGAATTCCAATAAGTTGACGCCGAAGTGGGAAGGCCCTTATCCGGTGAAACGAGTCACTATGCCTGGCGCTGTCCGCCTTGAGACCGAAGATGGCGTACCGGTGAGCAACTCCTGGAACATTGAGCATCTTCGTAAGTTTTACCCGTAGGGCGCAGTTGCCGGAACCCGTTCCGGCAACCACCTTTTGTACAAGTCTTGCCGATGTTGCATGTAATCCTTTGTACAAAGCCGGGCGCAGATCCTGTGCATAAGTAAAGCTCATGTGCTCCGCACATCTTGTCAATTTCATGCTTTCTACTTTATACTTGCATGCATTATCTAACACTTTGTCCAGCACCAACCCCCGGTAAGCAATAACGAGCCGTAAGGCTCCATGCCTTTATTTTCTCTTCTTTCTTTTTCTCAAAAAGGAAAGGAAGGTTCCCTCACACACAAGTTTGCGGGGGGAATGAAGAAGATAATGGTGTGGACCAGGCATCGTTCAAGGAAGTTTCGCCTTACCGGGAAGCAAACGACAGAAAAGCTAAGTTGCCAAAGTTTGAGCAATCAGTTTTAAATTTTTAAGTTATCTCCTCGAATGACCGTACTTTGTATGGAAAACCTGTGCGCGAAGGAACCAACTCGTAGCTAGTTGCGCCCTTACTTTGTTTCGAGTCCGCTCAACAATTTAAGTGAGCTGCGACTAGTTGCGACAAGGTTTCTTGTCGGAAGCAGCACCGCCAGTAGGCTGCTGACGTCCCGCACTCAGCGCTCACGGCCCAGGTGCCTGCACCGACAAGTTCCCTAAAAGCGTAGGGTAAAAACATACAAAGGAAGGAATCAAGTAAAAGGAATAACATAGCAAATCTCTACCCAAAATAGAGTTATATTACAAGATAGCTTGTCGCAGCTCTAATAGATGTTCTCGTAACATGACCAGCAGCGACAAAGAGAAAGAGAAAACGGGCGGCCTAATCTACGCGATCGCCCTCAACCCTCTTGATCTCGCTCACCTTGTCCACAATGGGTGCGACAAGGGCCTTGAGCGCATCTAGATCAGCATCCGGCGGCAAGGATTTGAGGACGTTGGTGAGGTTGAGGCCTGGATTGCGGAAGGCCACCTTCACCAGCACCTTCTGAAGAACCCCCGCGCAAATCCTGCGCGACTCGTCGGCCAGCTGCTTTGGGATCTTCTCCCAGAGTCGCTGGAGGGCCGTCTCCACGCCCTTGAAGAACAGGCTGAGCTTGGCGCTGGGTTGGAGGTGCTCGTCGGAGGAGTACCCGAGCTCCTCCATCCCCAGCTGCGCCAGCTCCCCGTCGATGCCGGCGGCAATATTCACAAGACCCTCGGTCCAGTGCTCCACAGTCTCCCTGAAGGCGTCGTGGGCGGCAGCAGCATTCGCCAGCAGCGCCTCGTCGGCCTTGATCTTCTCCGACAAGGCCACCTCTCGCTCCCTGGCGCCGTCCAGCGTATGAGTCAAAGTAGCCAACTTCAACTCAAGATCCGCATTGGAGTCCTTGGCGGCGCTAAGATCCTTACTCCTCTCTGCGAGGAGACCTTGCAGCTCACCATGAGCGGCAGCATCCTTCTCGCGCTCACGCTTGAGAGCGGCAAGCTCCTCGCCGCTCGCCCGGAGATCGGCTTCCAGCTGCGCCACCTTTGTCTCGAGCTCCTTCTTGGCGGCCTCGGCAGCTGCGGCAGCATCCTTTGCCTCCTTGAGAGCCCCGCCAATCGCTTGCTCACGCGCGGCAAGCTCCTCCTCATGGCTGTCAAGATTGACCTTGCGCTGCGCCAACTCTCCTTCCTGCGCGAATAAGTTTTCGGCGACAAGCCGTTGCTTCTCTTCAGCTTCAGCCTTCTCGAGGAGGAAGGCTTTCCGCTCCTCGAGAAGTTGCTCCCGCTCCTCCACCAAGGACCGGAGAGCTTCCTGCCTGAGGCCTCGGAGCTCCTCCGTGCACTTCTTAATATCAACTCCCGCCTTCGCGACAAGCGCTTCTCGGGAGGCCAGCTTGGCTTGTCGGGCACGGTAGAGCGACGTCAGCTTCCGCAGTAGCCGCTCCTCTTCAGGCTCGTCGCTGCTGCTGCTTGGCGCGTCGACTACCGTCAACCCTGCAGAGGCGAGCACCTCTCCATCCAAGGTTTCTCCCTCGACCGGCGCCCTGGAGCTTGACGCCTAGGGGAGCTTGATGAAGATACCGTCTCCGGCCTTCAAGTAGGCGCCGGACTGGGGCTCTTCGGAGCCTGGCGCTGCAGCATCGGCGGAGGGATCGGCAGTTGGCGCAGCGCCCGACGCTCCTGCGGCCTCGGGGCCGTCAGTGCGATCGCCGGATCCCTCGCCTGCTTCTGCGGTGGCAGCCTTGGCGGCCTCTTCACCGGCGGGATCATCAGCACCGGCCTCTTCTTCGGTGGCCGCGGCGTCGTCGTTGTTGCCGCGCACGTTCTCCTCACCGGCCGCCTCGGTTTCCATGGGCTCCATGGCAAATGGATCTGACGACCGAAGAGGGGAGAAAGGTCAAGCGAATATTCAAAAAGAAAATCAGAAGAAGAAGATCCCAAGGGAAGTTTTCAGGAAAGAAAATTACCTGTGCTAGGATCTGCGGTCGCGGTCTCAACCACCGGAGGATCACTGGTGCCGTCTCTTGCCGGAGAACTGTCCCTTGCCGGAGAGTTCTCCCTTGCCGGAGAGCGCTCCCTTGCCGGGGACTCCTCCCTTGGCGGCGTAGTCGAAACAGATGGCACTTCGGGAGCAACTTCCGGGCATTCCTGGTGAGGCTGTTCTGCTCCTACACAAATCCAACAGTCAAGATATCAGTAGAGAAAAGAGCACCCATGCGCGCCTGACGGCAGGAAGTAAACTATAAACTTACGCTGGGGGCTGCTTTGGGGAGTAGTTGCCGGGTCCGTCAAGGTGGTCTCAGACACACCCCCAGCTGACACGGTGGGATCATCTTCGATGACAATCACCGGGGCCTTGGCTCTCTTCGCTGCTCTCTGGGCCAGCGTCTTGAAAAGGAATGGATTCAGATCGAAGCAAGTCAGATACAAGACGAAAGCCAACAAAGATCGAAGAACAACAAGAACGGCAAGGGATTTTACTCTTCTTCTTCCTCGTCGGAGCTGAGCGCGGAGAGATCGAAGTCCGGCTCGCCTCCGGTGCGACGAGGCGGAGGAGTAGGCTCCCTCGCCCGCTTGGCAGGAGCAGTGGTGGTGGACCGAGAAGACCTCGCTCCAGTTGCCGCAGCGGCGTGAGGCACTCCCGCGGCCACAGTGCTTGTCGCGGTAGAGCATGTCGCACGGCTCAGCGGCTGTTGGCTCGTCTGCCACCCCGCTGCGTCCCCGGCCTTGCGGAGACGCCTTCTTGGCGGGGCCGGGGGCTCCGCCTGCGGCAAGCTGTCTGAAGGCTCGGGCCCGACAAGCTCTTCCTCGCCAGGCTCGCTCGGCTCAGCTTCAGGCCCGGCGAGCTCTTCCTCGCCGGCGAACTCCTCTCGCTCGGCAAGGCTTGCCGTCTCTGCTGCCTCTGCCTCCTCCACGGTGAACCCAAACACGCCCGCGGCAGCGGCTGCTGCCGCCTCTTCCAGCCTGGTGGTGATGCGCTGCATCTCCGCATCGATGGTGTCGCGGGTGAGGCTCTTCTGCTCATCAGCACGGACCGGCACTTCGACCAAGCCGTCGAAGAACTCCTGCACAATGGCGTCTGCCGGCTCTTGCCAGGTTGGAACAATTCCATGAGAGTCACACAGCGGCATCATTGCGCGGATGCGGTCAAGCGAAGAATTGTTGCACAGCGGAATGACGTCCCGCGGCAGCATGAATGGATGCTGGGGATCGCGCTTGAACAGCTCCAGGAGGAGCAGTGTATCGCCGATTTGCGCTGCCAGCGGGACATGGAGTGGCAGCGCACCAACGCTCTGAGTCACGAGCAGAGCGCCCGCAACTGGGCCAACTACGTGGAGGCCAGCGCCCGGCAAATAGCCCTGGAGGCTGTCGGGCACGCACGTGTTCGCGACACCGAATTTTACTACCAGCTCGTCAAGTGGGTTTCCCGCTTGGAAGCCGAAGCTGCGGTGGACCACGCCGGCATGGAAAGGGCCAACGCGCGCGAGCAACGCGCCCTATCGCACCTCTGGCAAGTCCGAGGCGAGGCGCAGGATGCCGGTTCCGGCGTTTAGCGTGTACCACAGATGGCGGCCGGCATCGTCTAGTTAGCTAAGAGTAAGTTAGTACTTGTCTAGTGGGAGTAGATAGTTAACTTGGCTATGATGGTTGTCAACATGGAAGTTCAGTACTCTATATGTGGATCAGACCTGTTACTTTGCTCTGAATGTTGAACTTTCCGTTTGAACGTATGGAATGGGTTGTATTTGTCCTCCACGGGTTTAGAGGCTGACTTGTGGGCCTAGCAAGTTGACGCGTACACAATCAGGAGATGATTGTACGTGGAGAGGATGACAGCAGGGACCTGCCAAGGTCATGGCAGTACGCAAGCAAGTGCCTCCTTATTTCAAGCCAATAAAAAAATGGCTCCTCCTAGTGGATTTCTGACATCTGGGTCACATGCCATTGTCAATGTAGTCAATAAACGAGAGAATTGCACAACGAGCGGCTGACACCAGGGACCCAGCAGCTCGCCCATTTATTTTTGTTTTGGGTTAATTTGATAAATGCCTTTGAGAAATGCCACTGCAATTTCCAAACTTTGAAAAATGCCATTTCATGCATTTCTAGTGGCATTTTTCGAAGTATGGAGTGGCATTTTTCAAAGTTTGCAAACTGCAGTGGCGTTTTTCAAAGTTTGCAAAAATTGCAGTGGCATTTTTCAAAGTTCGGAAATTGCAGTGGCGTTTTTATGAATCGCCATAATTGGAGTGGCATTTATCTAATTTGTTTTTGAGACGGAAGCAGGGTGTCAACTGGGCTATGCGGGATACTCTGGCCTGTCTAGACAGCCTTTTCTTTTATGTTTACCACAGACCAGCCCAGTAGTTTTTTTTCTTTCTGAAAATGACTAGCCCAGTTTTTTTGTGATTTCTCAAGTAAGTCGCTTTATCAGGCCTGTTGGGCTGCAAATCTTTCAAGACGAGGAGAGCTTCATTCGGCTGGCCGAGAAAATGGCCTATCAGTAATGAGCAATGGGTTGTACATTTTTAAAATACATCAAACCGGCAATTAGTTTCAAATATCTTTTTTCATTTCAAGATTTTAAATTGCATTGATTTTTATGCGTGGACAATTTATTGGAGTTTATATTGATATACATTTATTTTTAAATCAGTCTGAATGTGACTCGAAATTTCGGGATTAAAAATAGTTCAGACCGCACCGACATATGCAAAATTTAGTATAATTTTTTAACCATGGCCACAATATGGGTTGTAATGCTAACAAAAAGAATATGGGCTCCAAAAAAACCCGTAAGAATTAGCAAATGGGCTGTAAACTATTTGAAATAATGGCAGATGGGTTGTATGCTATTTTCCGCAGATTTGAGGCTTTCCACAGATGGCCTGTATACTGTTGGATGTCCATCCAACGGCCGTCGTGCTTCTTCAATCTCTGCTCTTCCTGCTCCAGCCGCTCAAACAAGCGCCAGCGGGACTGCCTTCTCCCTCCTACCCGCGTCCGGCTGTGCTGCCGCGTAGGCCTCACCGCCCCACCGTACTCCCATCGCTGGCCTAGCCATCCCTCTACTCACCCACAGTACCACACCTGCTGTTATTCTCCGGCGACGGAAGACGAACCAGTAAACCCTCGTATAGTCGTACTCCCCTCCGCGTGGGAAACAACTGACGAGTCTTCCCTGCCTCTGTGTCGTTCCCTTCCTAGGCCTCGCCGTCGTCCACCGCCTTGGTGCTCTCGGCGTAGCATGGTCAACGTGGTCAACGACCGACATGCATCTGAAGTGGACTGTACATGGAGAGGCTGACAGTTGGGTCCATGGCCGCACGAAAGGAAATGCCTCCTTATTACGCGCAAAATAATGATTCCTCCACCTGACATCTGGGACCCACCGAAAGGGCCTCTGTATTTCACGAAAAAAACATTACCGCCGCTGACAGCTCGGACCCACCAGCTATATCTTTGCACACAAGGAAGTGCCTCCTTATTACGCCCAAAAAAAAAGAATACTCCCCGTACGATGTCCACTAAGTTGACGGGGCCTACTAAGTTGACGGGGACGAAGGGCTTTGTCAACTTAGTCAATATGCACGATTCTAGCTCGACTGACCGTACGATGTCCATCCAACGGTCGTAGTGCTTCTTCAACCTCTGGTCTTCTTGCTCCAGCCGCCCAAACTAGTGCCGGTCGTGACACCTGCTCCTGCCTCCCGTGGCCGGCTGTGCTACCGCGGAGGCCTCACCGCCTCCATACTACTCCCACCGCTGGCCAGGCCATCCCTCCACTCCACTCACTCACACCCCGTGTTATTCTGCGGTGACGGCAGCGCAACCGAACTAGTGAACCCTCATACTCCTCTCCGCGTGGGCATCCACTGCCGCGTCTTCCCCGGCTCCGCGTCATCCCCTTCCTAGGCCTCACCGTCGTCCACCGCCGTGGTGCTCTTGGCACGGCGTGGTCAATGTGGTCAACGACCGAATTCCATCGAAAGAATACTATACGTGAAGAGGCTAGCAGCTGGGTCCATGGCAGCCGCAAGGAAGTGCCTCCTTATTATGCAGAAAATAATTATTCCTCCACCTGACAGTAGGGACCTACCGGACGGGCCACCAGTATTTCACGAAAAAAACGTTTGCCCCTGACAGCTAGGACCCACCCGACGGGCTACCGTATTTCGTGAAAAAACGTTCCCCCTGCTGTCAGCTCGGACCCACTGGAAGTGCCTCCTTATTACGCACAAAAAAATGAATACCCCCCTGCTAGCTGGGACCCACCTTGGTGGGAGGCTGACTTGTGGGCCTACTAAGTTTATGGGGATGAAGGGCTTTGTCAACTTAGTCAATATAAATGATTCTAGCTCTAGTGACCATACGATGTCCATCCAACGGCCATAGTGCTTCTTCAACCTCTGGTCTTCTTGCTCCAGCCGCCCAAAGCAGCGCCGGTTGTGCTGCATGCTCCTGCTTCCCGTGGCCGGATGTGCTGCCGCGGAGGCCTCACCACCCCCTACTATTCCCACCGCTGGCCAGGCCCTGCGACAACGGCAGCCTCACACCGCAGCCGAACCAGTGAACCCTCGTACTCCTCTCCGCGCGGGCTTCCACTGCCGCGTCTTCCCAGACTCCCCATCGTCCCCTTCCTAGGCCTCGCCGTCGTCCACCGCCCTGGTGCTCTCGGCGCGGCGTGGTCAACGTGGTCAAGGAATGACTTCCATCGGAAGTGGACTGTGTGTGGAGAGGCTGACAGCTGGGTCCACGGCCGCAGCAAGGAAGTGCCTCCTTATTACGCGGAAAATAATTATTCCTCCACCTGGCAGCAGGGACCCACCGGACGGGCCACCGTATTTCGCGAACAAAAACGTTTCCCCCCTGACTGTTGGGACCCACTAGCTGCACCTTCGCACGCAAGGAAGTGCGTCCGGGAAAAATAGAACGATTCACCCCCCTGACTGCTAGGACCCACCAGCTACATCTTCGCACGCAAGGAAGTGCGTCCGGGCAAAAAAACGATTCACCCCCCTGACTGCTGGGACCCACCAGCTACGTCTTCGCACACAAGGAAGTGCGTCCGGTCAAAAAAAAACGATTCGCCCCACTGACTGCTGGGACCCACCAGCTACATCTTCGCAGGCAAGGAAATGCCTAACAGTCGGGACCCACCTGGTCGAAGCGTACGTAGCGTTGTCATTCTGGTCGCGAACGTGTAGTACATACTGGTCGATGTAGAGGCGCGCACGTAGCATGTACATGTATGTACAGCGGCGCGGGTGCAAGAAAGAAAATACGACCACATACGTACATACAGGCAGGGTCTCGAACGCCTACTCGCGCATACTTACATGGCTGGGTCGTAACGAAGAAACAACATCGTCGTCGTGTTCATGGGGAGCCAACCGGCTGGGTCGGAACGGAATGCGTGATCGTGTTCATCGGGAGGGCTTGGACAGAACAGGCGATGGAAACGAGGCCTGGCGTACCGCACAACGGAGGAAACGGACCTCCTACGTTCGGAACGGGGTCCTGTTGATCGGGAGGGGTGTGGCGTACCGCAAAACGGAGGAAACGGACCTCCTACGGTCGAAACGAGGGTCTTGTTGATTGGGAGGGGTGTGGTGTACCGCAAAACGGAGGAAACGGACCTCCTACGGTCGAAACGGGGGTCCTGTT
>NC_057804.1:179553559-179685745 GCF_018294505.1 Triticum aestivum
GCTCACTGTTCATCCAATCGATCGGCTTCAGTTAGCAACAGTAGCGAAGGAATCGCTCCATCGGGTTCAGTTAAAAGCCATCAATCGATCGCTCGGGTTCAGTTAGAGCCCAACGCCTCGCTCTGGTTCAGTTAGAGCCAACGCCTCGCACGTGTATGAGAGAAACGTGCATCGCTCGGCCCCCGACCTCCCATCGTAACCGGCAACTCCCCGAAATTTTCCTCCCCCTCGCTTCTACCATGGTTTTTTCCTTCATGGACGGCCCAAAGAATGTCATGCAGCTGCGTCTCCGGCCCGCACAGGACGAAAAGCCCATTTTCTGTCATGATTTTTTGTCATAGAAGTAGGAGCCCACCACACCTATGATGATACCGTGTTTTATCACAATTATCGTCATAGAAGTGTCATATGTATGACATGAAAAAATTTCGTTCGGCCTGTCGGCGTTCTGGGAATGGGGGTCCCCAGACTTGCCTGCATGCGGCCTGCGGCGTGGCTCAAGGGGCGGCGCAGCATGGCCCATCTTCGTCAACACGGGCTCAAGACCCTCGCGAGGGGCCAAGCCTCGCGGGGCGGACGACAGGAGGCTTCCTCAAGCACGGCCTCATCAGGCTGGCTCGCGAGGAGGCGGAGAGATCAAGGCGGGGCACCTCGTGAGGTGCCCATGACGCAAGCCATGACGACCAAGGGCACCAGGCGGGCGCCAGCCCGCCCAGTGTCCTTCTTTCCTCTTTGGTGCAAAGGGGGCAAGCGCAGGCGGGAGCATCAAGCAAAGGCATCCATTTCGGTGCAACGAGACCAAGACCAGCAGGACGGCAGGATGGAAGTCATCGTGGAGCCCAAGCCGGCGTCACCACCAGAGCCTTTGACGGGCGAGGACCAACTTTAGTCAGGTTAACTGTACTAGATGTTCCTCTTCAAAATGGCCAATTGTTGGCGCCCTTCCCGCTCAATATTTGGGAAGAGGCCCAGGGCCTTTGCCTATAAGTAGGAATAGCCACCCCCAGGGTAGAAAGGGGGGAAGCATCAAGAGGAAAAAAGAGAAGCATCAAGAGTAGCATCCAAAGAGAGAGTGACTGAACTCTCCTTAGCAGTTCATCGCACCAGCTAAGAACGGACCCTCGCGAGGTTGTTCTTCCTTGTACTGTTCATCATCAGCCCAAGAGGCAATCCACCACACCACAAACTAGAGTAGGGTATTACACCACAATGGTGGCCCGAACTAGCATAAACCCTGTTTCTCTTGTGTTGTTCCCTTTCGTAGCTTAGATCCTAGCAAGGCGGCGAGGTGCAGGTAGGCAGAAGGCCAAATCTCCGCGTGCACCCCAGTGTTCGAATCTATAGGGTCTGCCGGAACCCCAAATCCGACATTTAGCGCGCCAGGTAGGGGTGCGCCAGAATCCACCTTCTGCCGCTTCGCGTCCCGTCGCATCGTCATCATCATGTCCGGCGACCAGGCAGGCAACCCTGATCCTTGGGCGGCCTGGCCCGCCCATGCAGAACAGCTCGCCCCGGGCAACCCTGCGCCCCAGGCAGCTCACAGTACGCAAGGCGCTGCGAGCCGCGGGCGGCGCGGACATGCGGCAACAGCTCTCATGACGCGGCAGGCGCAGTCAGCGGCGAGGGCTTCCCACCACGCCGCGGCCGCGGCGCCATACACCCGACGGGAGCAGGCCAACTCGAGGGATCGCTCTCACCGTGGCTCGAGAGCTGCTGCAGTGCAGACTGCTGGAAGGCGGCCATGACATGCTGTTGGAGCGGGTGGCAGAGCTCCTGGGCTTCGCCGCCTCGGGGGCTCCCCCCTTATGCACCCAACTCCCACCTCAGGTCCAGGGTGGCCCGTCCGGGGGCTCCGTGCACTCTCGTGTGGCCCCGGGCGGACTCCAAGGACACCCCAACGCTGGCCAGGCTGTCAACACCGGGCCAGCAGCCGTGCTACCTCCACCCCCTGCCATCGAAGAAGGACTCGCCACAACCCACGGCCCCGGTGGGCCACCTCGCTACCACCCCCAGGTGGGTGCCTCAAGCGGCACTGCGTGGCACGCGGGGCGCTACGGTGCGGTCTTTGGGATGGCGGCCCCAGAAGAGTATGTGCCTCATATGATGGACCAAGGGCGCGCCCATGAGGACGGACAAGGCTCGCTCCTCAGCCCAAGCTGGGGGGACGAGACGCCGGAAGCTGAACTCTTCCATGAACCCCGAGAAGGCCCCGTCGGCTACGCTGGAAACAACGAGTATCAGGTACCACTAATCCCCCAGGAGCAGGCATACGCCAACCATGGATCGCAGGAAGTGCAGGTCACGACAACGGGTGGCTGCCCCACTCCCGCAGTTTCCTACCCCTCAGGAGGAGGGCGCCGGGGCTGCAGGAGAGGGGCCAAGACCCTACATCACCACCGCGGCGTTCGGAGCAATGCGTCCTCAGGAGGTAGGCCCTCTGCTGGGGAGGTGCCCCAGAGCCTGCCCCTGGCAGAGGACCTGTGGTCGTCGGGGGAACCGCTGGCAACCGCTCTACCCCATCGACGGCGTCCTGGTTTCCGGTCGTCGTCGGTGGCACTAGAGTGTGGTGCAAGGCGGGGCCCTTGTCTGGCGATATGAAGCAAGGCTGGTACCTGTGAAGAAGGCCCAGTGCCTGTGAAGCTCGCCGCCCCATCACACTCTCACGTAATAATGAGTGGGGCTGTACACGCCCCGGAGTCTCAGCGGTGCCGGCCTCAGGCCCTGGGGCTCCCTCATACGCCCAGTAGCTGCACTTAGCTCTGCGCTGGTGAGAAGACATCCAAGACTAGACTAGGTGCCGGACGCGGCCTTTTTCTGCTTTCGCTGCTTTTCCCCTTGGCTGTCGTTTTTCCCTTGCTGGATTTCAAGTTGGATTTAAGCTCGAAGATTTGCGTGTGTTTGGGGAAGGGGTGTTTAGTCCCGTTCGAGCAATCTCTCGCGTTCTGGTCACCACTTCGCCTCAGCTGCCTCCCCTCATGAGCCCCTCGTGAGCCGGGCCAGGCCTAGCTTGCGTGCAGCCCAGACTGCCAACGCCGCGCCCTCTCAGGAGGTTTTCATTATAGGTTCGGTGGGCTCATTCAGGAGATGCTTGAGGCACCACAGCTCTCCGCAGGCTGGCTTGAGGCCCTAGCAGGTCAAAGGTAAACAAGCTCGTCGGCTCGTCGCCAAGCCAGCCGCTTGGCGCAGGCGTACGGGTGATATTGCATCTACTAATACGCCGAATATGATTTTACATGAGGGGCTCCCCCTCCCAAAATGCTCTTACAATCTTCAGGGCAAGGCACGAACTCTATCTATGCAGGGTAAGGAAGCAGAGACAACACACGGTCAGTCGGATAAAGTCCCCAATGCATCCTCGGGGGCGCCTCCTGAATCATCGCTGGCGTCGCTGGCCTCACCATCGTCCTCCGCACCGCCGGCAGCGATGTCAGGGCCGTTCACCACGTCACCTTCATCAGCAGCCACGACCGCGTTGTCGTTATTAGCAGCGAAGGCCCTGACGAGGGCATCCACGTTGTCTTCCACCCAACGCGCCAGGTCGTCTCAGATGACCTGGGGTACTGGAGCGATGGCGGCGTCAAAGTCGAAGTCGGGGAACATGTTCTGAAGGTGGCTGAAGACATGAGAGAAGGCACGTCCGAGGAGGGCGCGGCTCCTCTCCTCCACCAGCCTGTTGGCACCGGCCGACCGTGCCTCCAGCTACGTCACCACGTTGGTGAAGAACTGAAGGTTGCCAGCATAGTTGACTGCATGGGGCTGGTCGACTGCCGCCTCGCAGATGTTACCCAAGGCCGCGTTGGCTCTCTCCCGGAGCCTGGCAAGCATGGGGCCGTGCTCGTGCTCTAGGATCCGCCACTGGCGTATCTCATCCTCGTTCTGCAGTGCAACGGCCTCGGCCTCGTCCACCCGCTGGCGAAGAAGGAGCGCCTCGGCGCGGGAGGTAGTCAGTTCCTCCTGCGCTGCATCGAGGGAAGTACGGGAAGCGTCGACCCGCCGTGCTGCTTCCTCCATCTTGGCCCTCAGGGCAGCGGGCCTGCCTTCAGCCTCGACCCGGATCAACTCCAGCCTCTCCTTGAACTCGCGCTCAAGGTTCAATCGGGCTGTCATCACCCCGCGCTCAACCTCTTCCAGGACCCGGGCCTCACGCGCAGCGATGTCATCCTCCGACTGCGACACCAGGCGCTCTCTCGTCTCCAGACGTTCGAGATCGCGTGCGCGCTCAGCAGATTCCAGCGTCAGTGCCTCCTCACGTCTCAGGAGCTCTGCCTGGTCGACCGAAGCCACCTTCATCGATGCAAGGGCCAACTCACGCAGATCCACCTGCTGCTCCAGGGAGTGGCACCGGGCAAGGAGTTCCCGCGATCACTCATCCACCGCCTCACGCCGCCGATCAGCTTCTCGGGCCTCCTCAACGGCCCGAGAACAAGCCTCCCAGGAGGCCGCCAGCAACTCCTCAGCCTCCTCGTTGTCGAGGTCACGCTGGTGGAGTGCAAGGGCAACGGCCGCCTCCAGCTTGCGCCTCTCTTCAGCCAGGCGCAGGCCCTCAGCCTCAAGGCGCGCGTCTTCATCATCAAGCTCCTCACCAAGCTGGCTCACCGCGTCAGCCGCCCTCCGGAGAAACCCTTGGCGAAGAGCGCGACGCCTCCGGGCACGCTCGAGCACGTCTTCTGCGTCGTCATCCGCCCCAAGTAAGCGTCGGGGGCCTCGAATCAGCGCTCCCCCTCTGGGCAGGGGGCTGGGGGATGGCTCCCTCGTGATGGCCGGGTACACCTCGCCAGAAGCCTGGCCAGGGGCCAGCCCCTCCCCAAACAAAGAGTGCAGGGCCGACCTCAGCCAATCGCCATCCATGATCAGATGCGAGGCCCAAGGCAGGCTGGCTATGCCACGAGAGGGCTCGCAAAGGAGGGTCGCAAGGCGCGCTGGGCCATGATGCATCACAGGATGGCTCACCTCTCCGGCCGGCCTCAGCGTGAGGGCTCCGCTGGAACTCGGAGCACTTGAAGGCGGTGGAGAGGGAGGAGCCTGTGGGGATGGCTCCTCAGCCATCTCCACGAGCTCAGCGGGAAGGACCCTGCAGAGCAAGGATCAGCCAAAGCGATGGGAGGATCGGGAGCTAGGAAAAGGGAAGGCTTACTCATCAATGGTGAAATACTTCTGGCGCTTCAGCAGGCGATAAGGGTAGTCATCACCCAAGGCCTCCCTTTTCTTCCGGAGAGCCTCGAAGTCCACTCGGAAGCAACCCAGGAGTTGAGCGCAGGGGTCAGCCTGCGACGAGGAAGAAGCGGCAAGATGCCCGGCGTCTGGTGCGTCATCCTGATGCACGCTGCCTGTCGCCTCACCAAGAAGGATAGCTGGGGCCCCAGGGGCCTCAACCACGGGTGTCGTAGGCCGCGGCTCAACGCCCTCAGCCACAGCAGTGCGGGCCTCAGGAGATGCCCCCTCAGGAGTGCCGCCAGGCGTCGTCACTCCGGCAGGGGCCCCCTCAACCTCTGGCGGCTCATGCCTCCCTGCTCCACCACTCGAGGAAGGATAGCCGTGAGCGACTGGGAGGGCAGTCACCATCACTGGGTTCTCGCGAGGACCCCTGAGGCCGGCGGGGCGCAGCCCCCATTCGTCGAAGCCGGGCATCTGCTTCACAAAGTCGCCCCTGTTCGAGCAAAGGTACAGCAAAGCCCCTCCATGCCGGATGCCGCCGGGAGAAGGGTCCCCGGTCAAGACCAAGAGCACCTTCCTCAGTGCTTCGGGCGTGAGGTCCTCCTCCTGAAGCCTCATGCGATCTTCACGTCCGCCGAAGGACCACATCCGGCGGGAGTGGCACTGGAGAGGAGCAATGCAGCGTAGCAGGAACTCCTTCACCACCTTGGGCACCGTCACACCGAGCGCCCTCAAGAGCGCGAAGCGATGCCAGACGAAGATGAGCCGGGGGCTCGTGAGCGTCTCCTGGCCCCAGCCTGAGTTGGGGACAGCAGGCGACTTTGGCTCCGAAAGCAGGGGGCTGGGTACCCATACATCCACGTACAGCCACCTCTCGCGGAACCCAGGCGTGGACGGAGGAAGGCTGAAATAAATCCATGAAGCCGCTTTTTCTGGTGCGGCAATGAAGCTCACGCACCCTGAGCATTGGGTGGGATCGACGAGGCGCAGAGAGAAGAAGTGGCGCAGCAAGGCAACCGAAGGAGGGATGCCCATCATCGCCTCGCAGACAAAGGCGAAGACGGCTAGAAGAGTAATGGATTCAGGACCCAGATGCATCATATGGATCTGGTAATGGGAAAGCACAGCGTTGAAGAAATTGGAAAAGGGGGGAATTAATCCCGCCCACAGGGCGTCGGCAAAGTACTGGACCTCGGTGACCACTCTGTCGATGGAGAAGTGGGATGCGGGCTAAGCCGTCGTCCTCCCGCACTTGTTGAAGATGGTGGCCAGAGCAGAGCTGACCTTGCCCAAGCCTTCTCGGTTGAGTATAATCGACCGATCGACGGCGGGAGCCACCAACGACGGCGAGCGAGGCGGAGGCATCGGTTTCTTCCCTTTTCCCTTCTTCGTCGGAGCCATGGCAATGGGAAGAGGGAGGATTCGAGATTGGATTGGAAGCGGAGACTGGAGCACGAGAGGAGGAAGAGCAGGGGATGGCCGAGCGGCGAGAAGAGGAAAGACTGTGTGCAACCACGGGTCCGCCTAGCTGGGCGCAAAGTAAGGAGGCGTGGGGAAGCAGGGCCACCCATGTCCAATCAACCACCACGTGGCGCCCGGGGCTGCAGGCTGTTAGGGCCCGCGGCGCTTCGCACTTACCCCTTCGCCTCTCTGCACAGTCAAGTGCGGGCGCGCCTTGGGCCCGGGGGCTACTGTCGGCTTTCTGGGAACAGGGGTCCCTAGACTTGCCTGCCTGCGGCCTGTGGTGTGGCTCAAGGGGCGGCCTAGCATGGCCCATCTTT
The DNA here is from genome assembly GCF_018294505.1 of Triticum aestivum. Classification (NCBI taxonomy): domain Eukaryota; kingdom Viridiplantae; phylum Streptophyta; class Magnoliopsida; order Poales; family Poaceae; genus Triticum; species Triticum aestivum. Next base: position 179,560,495 of record NC_057804.1, read on the forward strand.
GTCAACACGGGCTCAAGACCCTCGCGAGGGGCCAAGCCTCGCGGGGCGGACGATAGGAGGCTTCCTCAGGCACGACCTCGTTAGGCTGGCTCACGAGGTGGCGGAGAGATCAAGGTGGGGCACCTCGCGAGGTGCCCATGACGCAAGCCATGATGACCAAGGGCGCCAGGCGGGCGCCAGGCCACCCAGTGTCATTCTTTCCTCTTTGGTGCAAAGGGGGCAAGCGCAGGCGGGAGCATCAAGCAAAGGCATCCATTTCAGTGCAATGAGACCAAGACCAGCAGGACGGCAGGATGGAAGTCATCGTGGAGCCCAAGCCGGCGTCACCACCAGAGCCTTTGACAGGCGAGGACCAACTTTAGTCAGGATAAGTGTACTAGATGTTCCCCTTCAAAATGGCCAATTGTTGGCGCCCTTCCCGCTCAATATTTGGGAAGAGGCCCAGGGCCTTTGCCTATAAATAGGACTAGCCACCCCCAGGGTAGAAAGGGGGGAAGCATCAAGAGGAAAAAAGAGAAGCATCGAGAGTAGCATCCAAAGAGAGAGCGACTGAACTCTCCCTAGCAGTTCATCGCACCAGCCAAGAACGGAACCTCGCGAGGCTGTTCTTCCTTGTACTGTTCATCATCGGCCCAAGAGGCAATCCACCACACCACAAACTAGAGTAGGGTATTACACCACAATGGTGGCCCGAACTAGTATAAACCATGTGTCTCTTGTGTTGTTCCCTTTCATAGCTTAGATCCTAGCAAGGCGGCGAGGTGCAGGTAGGCAGAAGGCCAAATCTCCGCGCACACCCCAGTGTTCGAATCTATAGGGTCTGCCGGAACCCCAAATCCGACACGGCCCAAAATGCCACGGATGTGTCTTTTTTTGGTAGTGCTCTCTATCTTGTTGTGACGAATTGAGTTTTTACCTTCGAGGTTTCACTATTATTGGATTGAATACTTTGTTGGACTTGAGAACACTTGATGTATGTCTTGCATATGAATATCCGTGGTGACAATGGGGTCTTATATTGATTCACTTGATGTATTTTTGGCACTCAACTCGCGGATTCCTGAGGTGACATTGGGGTAATCTATGCATAGGGATTGATGCATGTGTTCGTCCTACTTTCTCTGGTAGAAAACATGGGGCACTCTTTGTAGTTCTTTGTGTTGGATTGAATATTATGAATCTGAAGTTGTTTGATGTGTATCAAATAATCAACTCAAGGATACTTGTGGTGACTGTGGGAGTCCTGGACTAGGGGGTCCTCGGGCGTCCGGTCTTTTGATGTGGGCCGGACTGATGGGCCATCAAGATACAAGACAGAAGATTATCTCTTGTGTCCGGTGGGGACTCCCGTATGCATGGATGGCAAGTATAGGTGTCCGGATATCTTACTCCTTTCCGTGAAACCGACTTTGTACAACCCTAAGCCCCTCCGGTGTTTATATAAACTGGAGGGTAGATCGGAGGTAGGAGGATAACATTGCTAGGCTAGCTGATCTAGGGTTAGCCGAATCGATCTCGAGGTAGATCAACTCTTGTAACCCCTATACCCTCGAATATAATCAAGGAGTAGGGTTTTACCTCCATTAAGAGGGCCCGAACCTGGGTAAACACTGTGTCCTTTGTCCATAGTTACCATTGGTCCTCAGACATACAGCTTGGGCCCCCCTACTTGAGATCTGACGGTTTTGACACCGACATTGGTGCTTTCATTGAGAGCTCCGTTGTATCATCGACAGAAGGATTGATGGATCACCTCTTCATCAATAGTGATGTTGCGTCCAAGGAAATTTTTCTCCCTAGGTAGGTTTTTGTGTTTGGTGGCTTCCTGCTTCGTGCCAACTCAATCGGCCGCCTCGAACAGGTCGATAGTTATGCCCCCGGCCACCAGGTTAGATTTGGAAACCTGAACTATGTTGCTGACATCCGAGGAGACCTAGTCTTCGACGGGTTCGCGGCCTCGGCCGGCACTCTTTGTCCACGCCGAGAAGACTCTTCGGATCCCCTGTCAGATCCCATTCAGGGGTCACCATCCACACCCGCCTTGGCCTTAGATCTGGGGCAGGTCTTATTGTCTGAAGACGGGATCATAAGCCCTGCCGGGACTTCTTCCCCTTGTGAAACTCCTGACCAAAGATCCAGATGCAATCTTAGACTTGGCTCTGGGCAGCCATCCAAACTATCAAGGTCTACACCCTGCGAGTCCGATCAGGCGTCCCATGCCGAACTCAACCCAACAGATCCGCAGTTTCCGATCTCACTTCTGCTTTTAGATGAAGCATTGTGTTTGATGCAGTCTCTCGCCAACGTGGAGGCCTTACCTCCGAACTGTCCCCATCTTGGACTGGGGGCTGAGAGCGGGGAAATTTATGCCCCACCCACCACGCACTTAATAGCCACTATCAAGGACTTAACCGACATGTTGGACTATGCGTTTGAAGACATCAATGGCATGGATGACGATGCCGACGCCGAACTAAGCCAAGCCCCACCCGTCACGGGGCATTGGACGGGCACCTCAACCTATGATGTGTACATGGTGGACACTTTGGATAAAAAGAACGACGAGGATAACCCGATCCCAGTTGAGGACAAACCTGTCGATAAACCACCAAAGCGCCAACGTCAGCGGTGCCGCTCACAATCGCGTCCGGTGAAGGACAGCAATACTGGCACCGGAGATAATGACTTCGGATGATGTCGAAGATCCCAAATACCCCATCAAGCCCACATCCGAACAGGATGAATGGAAGAGGGCGAATATAGTCCCAGACACGCCGATCACAAAGATTCGGAAGACATCAACTATATGCCAAAAATCGAAGAGGAGGTTAGCCTCGGCGACAAAGATTTTATCGTCCCAGAGGAACCCCTCGATCAAGAATGCCTCAAGCGACAACTCATTGCTACAGCCCGGAGCCTGAAGAAGAAGCAGCAGTAGCTCAAAGCCGAGCAAGATATGTTGAACGAAAGGTGGATTAAGGTCCTGGCCGCTGAGGAATATGGCCACGAGTGACCTGCTAAAAGTTACCCTAAGCGCAAGCTGCTGCCGCAATTCGATGATGAAGCCCTTGAGCCAATACCGTCAAAGTATAATCAGGCAGACCAACCAGACCGACCACCACATGGGCGGGATAAAAATGGCATATCAAGCCGAACACCAACCCACACCCCCTCGCCGAAGAGGCAGGGAGACAGCAGCAGCGGGATACACGTACGTCTTGCAACGCAATCTAGCCCATAAAGCTGGTCAGACTAGATCAATCTACAGATCAAGGGGTTGCGCCTCGACGCGAGACAATGGCTATGAAGCCCGGCATGACGACCGTTACTATGTTCGGGATCAGAATCGGACTCAGATGCCAGCCGATCTCCGCCACGATATTGTGTGATATAGAGGGGCCGCACACCCCCTATGCTTCACAGACGAGGTCATGGAACATCAATTTCCGAAAGGATTTAAACCCGTAAACATCGAACAGTACGATGGAACGACGGATCTGGCTGTCTGGATTGAATATTTTCTTGTCCACATTCACATGGCCCAAGGAGATGATCTCCGCGCCATTAAATATCTTCCTCTAAAGCTGAAAGGACCAGCACGGCACTGGCTAAACAGCCTCCTAGAAAACTCCATTGGAACATGGGAAGACTTGGAAGATGCTTTTCTAGATAACTTTCAGGGCACTTATGTCCGGCCACTGGATGCTGACGACTTGAGTCACATAATTCAGCAGCCAGACGAATCAGCTCACAAGCTTTGGAATCGGTTCTTAACTAGAAAGAACCAAATCGTAGACTGCCCGGATGCCAAAGCCTTAGCAGCCTTTAAGCACAGCATCCGTGACGAATGGCTCACCCCACACCTTGGGCAGGAGAAGCCGAAGACCATGGCAGCCTTAACGGCACTCATGACCCGCTTCTGTGCGGGCGAAGACAGCTAGTTTGCTCGTAGAAGCAACAACTCGGGTGACCCGGCATGTTCGAGGTGCGGGCCGACAATGGTAAACCTCACCGCAATAAAAACAAACGTCGGAACAACAATAAGGACGACGCAGATGATATGGCAGTCAATGCCGGATTCAGCGGTCCTAAGTCTGGTCAGCGTAAGAAACCTTTCGAAGGCAATAAAGTTGGGCCATCTAGCTAAGACAAGATCCTTGAGAGGCCTGCCAAATTCATGGCACACCCGATAAGCCTATGAACCACAACAATAGGAATTGTTGGGTTTTCAAACAGGCCGGTAAGATAAATACCGAACACAGGGGAAAAGGGCCTCCAAGCGAAGACGATGATGAGCCCCGTAAGCCGAACACAGGGGGTCAGAAGCAGTTTCCCCCTGAGGTGAAGACAGTGAACATGATATATGTCACTCATATCCCCAAAAGGGAGCGCGAATGTACATTACAGGACGTTTATGCCTTAGAATCTGTCGCTACCAAGTTTAACCCATGGTTAGCCTGTCCGATCACCTTTGATCGCAGGGACCACCCAACCAGTATCCGTCATGGGGGTTCGGCCGCCCTGGTTCTTGATCCAATCATTGACGGATACCACCTCACTAGAGTCCTTATGGATGGAGGAAGCAGTCTCAACCTGATCTATCAAGATACTGTCTGTAAGATGGGGATCAACCCATCACGAATCAAGCCTAGTAACACTACCTTTAAAGGTGTGATACCAGGAGTGGAGGCCCGTTGTACGGGCTCAATTACACTGGAGGTAGTATTCGGCTCCCCAGATAACTTCTGCAACGAAGAGTTAATCTTCGATATCGTCCCCTTCCGCAGTGGCTACCATGCACTGCTCAGACGAACTGCTTTCGTCCCCTTCAATGCGGTCCCGCACTATGCTTACTTGAAGCTTAAAATGCCTAGAACTCGTGGCGTTATTACAGTTAATGGTAATATGGAGCGCTCACTCCGTATTGAAGAGCACACTGCGGCCTTGGCAGCCGAAGTATATGGCGGCCTTATCAAGCCGAATAGTTCACCAGCCAATAAAGCCAATGATGTATCCAAACGAGTCTGGTCCGCGCATAGTAGCGATAAATCAACGGATCCGGACATTGATTAGCAGTTCGGCCTCCGCCGATCGCCCCACCAGGTTGCGACTTATGTACCGCGCATACACAATTACGCAATAAAAATACCTTGGGCGGCACCGGAGGCACACTACGGAAGAGGTCCATTGCACGGCTTGACCATAGTTGGACCGCATATATCTTTTTTTCCTTTTAACGCAGGTTTATCAAGAGCCCTACTTGCAAGATGGTTGTCATAGGAGATCCTTTTAAGGCTGGCGCGTCTCAACCATCACATACTCCTCTCAAAGGACTCACTACAGAGGAGAAAAGGCGCAGACGTGCAACAGGGCATCATTGGAGTTTCTTTCCTGAACTATGGTTTTTAGGCCCTGACTTTCCCTTATGTAAAATCTTTTCTTTTTCTCTTTGGGCATGTAATGACCTTAATATTGAATTTCATTGCCTGTCATCAATGTATCAATAAAGATATAAAGGGAGTAGATGATTACCACCTTCTTGGTTGGGTTTTGTTTTTTCCTTGTCATCCGCGCTCCCCCTTACGTTCGACTGACATACGTGGTTCGACGCGATCTTCATACCAGGGGCTGTATTCGGCCCCGCAAAATTCTTAAGTCCGAAAACCTATAGGGAACTCTTTGGCATCCCGGATATTTCATTATATGCATCAGCTCCGAATCATGTCTTTGGTCTATAGTTGGGTTGCCCGGCTCCTGTGTTTACCACCTTACGTTCCGCAAGTTTGGCAAAGGTAGTAAAGGGAGAACTACTGCGATTGTATTTCCGGTTCGTCCGGTCAAGTACCTCAGTAGAGAAAGCCGAAAACTTACTGTCATGATAGGCGAGAGTGGTTCAGCGCTCCGGTGACTTAGTGTCATACTACGAATCATTTGTGATTTATGCTGTGTTATACGAGGGGCTGGGTTTTCGACCAGCCGCGTTGCAAAGGCGCTGCACTCCGGATTGCCGTTCATGCAACAAGGGGCTAGTGCTTAGCACCACCAATGGACTCTTATGGCTAAGTGAAAGTACTAAACCTGCATAGTCTGATTGCCTAGTTTACCTTGCAAGACGCCTCCTACATCGGACCAAGACATTGGATAAAGGGCGGTCATGCGTTCCCGAACACCCCCATAATATTTACGTGGGGCTGAAGCCAACGACTGGTAAACTTTTAGACATATAAATAGCAAAATAGAGGATAAACTAATAATAAAGCATAATCATAACTATCATACACCATGACTTCATTACATGACTCTTACAAACCGGACTCAACTACTCAAAGATGACGTCCTTCGAACACCGGTCCTCCACAATGTGGGCTCCCTCGAGGACCTCGTCAAAGTACTTCTCCGGTCGCCGGTGCTCTTTCCCTTCAGGCAGCCCTGCAATGGCAATTTCGATGGCCTTCATCTTTGCCCACTGCACCTTGGCATGGGCGAAGGCCATCCGGGCACCTTCAATGCAGGACGGCCGCTTGAGGGCATCGATCCGAGGAAGCGCTTCCACCAGCCTCTTCACAAGTCTGAAGTGACTACTAGGGATGGATTCGGCCGGCCACAAGCGGGCTATAACATCCTTCATGGCCAGTCCGGCCACCCTGTGCAGCTCGGATAGCTGCTTCAGCTGGTCACTTAGGGGAACTGGAAGTTCTGGCGCAAGGTACTGTGACCAGAACAACTTCTCTGTCGAGCTCCCCTCTTTGGTCTAGAAGAATGTGGTGGCATCCGTAATACTCCTCGACGGATCGACAAAGGCGCGTGGAGAACTCCAAACTCTGGTCAGTAAAATATATCTCTTACTAGTATATCTACTTTGCATGATAAAGGCCTTACCGGCCGCAATCTGCCTCGCCTCTTGAATCTACTGGCGAGCACTCTGGGAATTAACCCGGACCTCCTTCAAGCTCTCAAGAGCTTTGGCGAGCTCGGAGGCCTGCTCCGAACTCTTTGCTCCAAGGACTCGCACCTTGCGATGGCGTCCTTGAGCTCTTGCTCGACCTCCCCCACCCGCACCTCGTGTTTTTGGCGGGTGGTTTGCTCCTCTTCCAAAGCCTTGGCCGCTTTGTCCGCGGCCGCCATGCTCACCTCCACCTCCTTTTTGGCTTCGGCGAGGGCGCTCTTGAGGGACTCGACCTTGGCTGCGCCAACTGTGAGTGTTTTACAGCATTTTCAGTCAGTTTACACAACTATATACAAACATCACTTTCAGGTATGAAGTACTTTCACCTACCTTGGGTTTCATTAAATCGCTTGTTGATGCGGTCGAGTTCCTCGTCGGATAGCTGAAGCATCCGATTGAGCACGGCTATCTCCGCGGCCTGGGCAATAGCCGCCAACATCGAAGCCTGTTCAACAATGTATACGGCATGTTATGAACCTGTTTTTGATCCTCTGTCCGGATTGTCCTAATCTGGACACAGTCTCAGGGGATACTGTCTACGCATGGGTTTCACCTAACACATATATGTATACAAAAAATAAAGCTAGGAAAGAATATTACTTCGCTTACCTCAAAGCCTACCAATAGGCTGTTGAAGGCTTCGGTCAGTCCGCTCTTCGCGGACCAAACCTTTTCCATAACCACACCCATCATGGTGCAGTGTTCTTCCACAATAGAGGCACGTTGCAGTGCCTCCGGCATAGTGTCAGCGGCCTCCGGATCGACAGAGGCCGCCGATGGAGCTCCTACTCCTCCCCCCTCTTTCGAAGGGGGATGTTGGTCCGAACCTGGAGCCGTACTGGGCTCCACGACAGTGTTCAATGGAGGCCCAGACTGTTGAAGCCCCCCACCCTTGATGGTCATGGGGGTCGCCGTGCCGCGCTCTACGGCGTCTGAGGTATTGTCCTCAGGCGCCTTCGGGACAGTCTCGTCCGCCCCTCCCCGGCCAGGAGATGGCCTTTGGGATGACACCTCGGTGTCCTCCATGGCAAGGGGGAGGCGCGAGATGGCCCGTCACTCTCTGCCTCTCCAGGGGCTAGAGAGTTTCTTTTCAAAGTGGAATGAACCGGGATCTCGCGTGGAGGGCTGGAAAGCATAAAAAAAGTTGAGCGTGACAAAGGCAGATTAAAGCGATAATTGAACGAGTAAGTTTCTAATACTTACGTTTCGGCTAGGGGTTTCTCCCTTTGGACTCCTCCGGGCTGTGCTCGGACTCCGAGCCCGAACTGTCCAAGAGGACCACCCGCCCTTTCTTCGACGTTGCCCCCTCCAGGTTCTCGGAGGCTGTCCTTTTTCTCCTCCTCGTCTTGAGGGGGGAGTCTCTCTCTGCTTCCTCATCATCATCCTCCCCCTCTTCTTCGTCCTCGTCTTCCTTGTGGGAGGATACGGGCTCGGTATCTCCGGACACAGTTTCCAGAGGCCCTTTACGGTGGGGCCCATCCTTGGGCCCCTTGCTCTTCTTCTTGGCCTTTTTCGCCGGCGCCTTATAGGGTGCCAGGACCAGCATCTCCGCTAGCGCAGGAGTGACTGGATCTTCAGGCAATGGAGCCGGACTCTTGATCCGCTCCGACTTCTTGGTCCATCCATGTAACAAAGCATGGGTTGGTGAGTTTGGCATAGATCGAATATGTATATGAACTAGGTATGTCTTCAGAAATATCGAACACTTACTGGAGAGGCCGGGTTCGTGGGTTGAGACCCATGTCTTTGGTCTCCATGGGCCAGCTGATCTTCTGCGCCTTGAAAAGCATCTTCCACATTCCCTCGTGCATGGTGCCGAGGAACTGTTGTAGCGTATGCGGCTCCTCTGGCTTGAATTCCCACATGGGGGCAGCCCGGCGCTGGCAGGGGAGAATGCGGCGGAATAGCATAATCTGAACCACATTGGTTAGACCAATGTTCTTCCCCAACACTTTGGTGATGCGCATTTGTAGTGCCAGCACCTCCATCTAGGACCCCCAGTAGAGGCCCTTCGCGTTCCAAGAGGTGAGCCTCATGGGGGTTCCGGATCTAAACTTCGGAATGTCCGCTCACTTAGGACGGTGCAGCTCGGTGATGTAGAACCACTCCTATTGCCAGATCTTCACGGTTTCCACAAAGGCCCCCTTGGCCCATGTGGTGTTCGGTAGCTTGCTAACTATAGCTCCGCTGCAGTCTGCGTGCTGCTCGTCGACCACCTTCGGCTTCACATTGAAGACCTTGAGCCATAGGCCGAAGTGTGGGTGGACGCGGAGGAGAGCCTCACACACAACGATGAACGTCAAGATGGGTATGAATGAGTTCGGGGCTAGATCGTGGAAATCTAGCATGTAATAGTACATGAGTCCGCGGACGAACGGGTGGAGTGGAAAACCTAACCCTCTAAGGAAGTGGGGGAAGGAAGACAACCCGTTCACAGGGCTTCGGAGTGGGAATGACTTGACGTTCGGGGGGAAGCCTGTGCTTGATATCGGCGGCGAGGTACCCCGCACTCCGGAGATCTTTTATCTCCTTCTCCGTCATGGAGGAGGCCTCCCACTTGCCTTTAGAGCCAGCTCCGGCCATGGTCGGAGGAGGTGGTGGTGGTGGTGAGAAAGGCGGAAACTTTGCGGGCGCAGAGAGAGCTTGGGAGATTAGAAGGCTTTAGAGATGTGAAGGCGTGGGGAAGAAATTAAAGATCTATTGCCCTCTTATAGGTAGTGAAAATGCCAACCGCCCCCCACTCATGCCTTGAGTCTCGCCTACTTCCAATGAAGGTGTGCGCCGCAGTCGGTTGGATTACCCAAATATCATTGATGTGCAATCCCGTATTAAGTGGGCATGATCTCTATTTTGACAAGACATGCATGCCAATGGGGCATGGCCTCGAAACACGGAACACGGGATAGGAAAATGGTTCAAAATGTCGAAGGGTCAAGTCTGATGCTTCGTCGAAAAAGTTGTCAGAAAAGGCACTGTACTCATTTTTTATATACATTTTTTATATATCCTGCCCTCGCGGCTAAGGGTTGTGTTCATTATGAAAGGCCGGACAAAATTCTTTTACAGAGGAAAGCCGAGGTGTATTCTTCAAGGAACCCGCCTTGCAATGCCGAAAACAATCTGAACGCTGAATATATCATCATTGAAGACTGGTTTAGGGGCTACTGTGGGAGTCCTGGACTAGGGGGTCCTCGGGCGTCTGTTTTATTGATGTGGCCCGGACTGATGGGCCATCAAGATACAAGACAGAAGATTATCTCGTGTCCGGTGGGGACTCCCGAATGCGTGGATGGCAAGTATAGGTGTCTGGATATCTTACTCCTTTCTGTAAAACCGAATTTTTACAACCCTAAGCCCCTCCGGTGTCTATATAAAGCGGAGGTTAGATCGGAGGTAGGAGGACAACATTGCTAGGCTAGCTGATCTAGGGTTAGACGAATCGATCTCAAGGTAGATCAACTCTTGTAACCCCTATACCCTCGAATATAATCAAGCGGGACTAGGGTTTTACCTCCATTAAGAGGGACCGAACCTGGGTAAACATTGTGTCCTTTGTCCATAGTTACCATTGGTCCTCATACATATAGCTTGGTCCCCCCTACCCGAGATCTGCCGGTTTTGACACCAATAGTGACATTGGAGTATCTAGGTGACATTAGAGTTGGTTGATGTGTATCATATGGTGTTATTTTAGTACGAACTCTAGGGTTGTTCGTGACACTTATAGGGATGGCTCAATAGATTGATCGGAAAAGATAACTTTGAGGTGGTTTCGTACCATAAAACAATTTCATCTTATGTTCTTCACTGGATAAGAACTTTGAAGTGGTTCTTTGTCGCACGTTGAGGGATTGTTATATGATTTAATTATGTTAGCACTATTGAGAGATCGCGCTAGTGAAAGTATGAACTCTCGGCCTTGTTTTCAAGCATTGCAATATCATTTGTGCTCCATTTTATCACTTGCTACCTTGCTTTTTTATTTTCAGATTACAAAAATCTATGTCTACTATCCATACTACACTTGTATCACCATCTCTTCGCCAAACTAGTGCACCTATAGAATTTGCCATTGTATTGCATGTGTTCGGGACACAAGAGATTTCTTGCATTTGATTGGAGGGTTCTTTGAGAGAGACCATCTTCATCCTACACTCCCACTGATTGATAAACCTTAGGTCATCCACTTGAGGAAAATTTGCTACTGTCCTACAAAACTCTATGCTTGGAGGCCCAACACGAGTCTACAAGAATAAAGTTGCATAGTAGGCATTGCTACCTCTTGAGCACTACGTTGGATTTCCCCGAAGAGGAGAGGATGATGCAGCAAAGTAGCATAAGTATTTCCCTCAGTTTTTGAGAACCAAGGTATCAATCCAGTAGGAGACCACGCACAAGTCCCTCGTACCTACACAAAACGATAGCTACTCGCAACCAACGCGATTAGGGGTTGTCAATCCCTTCACGGTCACTTACGAGAGTGAGATCTGATATAGATGATAAATAATATTTTTTGTATTTTTGATAGATAGATGCAAAGTAAAAAGTAAAAGGCAAAGTAAAAACAAAGCAAGTAAATAAAGCGATAGAGATTGATATGATGAGAATAGACCCGGGGCCATAGGTTTCACTAGTGGCTTCTCTCAAGAGCATAGATATTCTACGGTGGGTGAACAAATTACTGTTGAGCAATTGACAGAATTGAGCATAGTTATGAGTATATCTAGGTAATGATCATGTATATAGGCATCACGTCCGAGACAAGTAGATCGAAACGATTCTGTATCTACTACTATTACTCCACTCATTGACCGCTATCTAGCATGCATCTAGAGTATTAAGTTAAAAACAGAGTAACGCCTTAAGCAAGATGACATGATGTAGAGGGATAAATTCATGCAATATGATAAAAACCTCATCTTGTTATCCTCAATGGCAACAATACAGTATGTGCCTTGCAACCCTTTCTGTCACTGGGTAAGGACACCGCAAGATTGAACCCAAAGCTAAGCACTTCTCCCATTGCAAGAACTACCAATCTAGTTGGCCAAACCAAAAAGGATAATTCGAAGAGACTTGCAAAGATAACTCAATCATACATAAAAGAATTCAGAGAAGAATCAAATATTTTCCATAGATAATACTGGATCATAAACCCACAATTCATCGGTCTCAACAAACACACTGCAAAAAGAAGATTACATCGAATAGATCTCCACAAGAGACGGGGAGAACATTGTATTGAGATCCAAAAAGAGAGAAGAAGCCATCTAGCTACTAGCTATGGACCCGAAGGTCTGAACTAAACTACTCACACTTCATCGGAGGGGCTATGGTGTTGATGTAGAAGCCCTCCGTGGTGGATGCCCCCTCTGGCGGAGCTCCGAAACAGGCCCCAAGATGCATCTCATGGATATAGAAGGTTGCAGCGGTGGAACTAGGTTTTTGGCTCCTCTTCTGATCGTTTGGGGATACGTAGGTATATATAGGAGGAAGGAGTACGTCGGTGGAGCAGCAGGGGGCCCACGAGGTAGGGGGGCGCGCCCAGGGGGGCGCCCTCCACCCTCGTGACTGCCTCTGGCACTTCTTGGAGTAGGGTCCAAGTCTCCTGGATCACGTTCGGTGAGAAAATCACGTTCCCGAAGGTTTCATTCCGTTTGGACTCCGTTTGATATTCCGTTTCTTCGAAACACTGAAATAGGCAAAAAAACAGCAATTCTGGGCTGGGCCTCCGGTTAATAGGTTAGTCCCAAGAATAATATAAAAGTGGAAAATAAAGCCCAATATAGTCCAAAACAGTAAATAAAGTAGCATGGAGCAATCAAAAATTATAGATGCGTTGGAGACATATCAGGCATCCCCAAGCTTAATTCATGCTCGTCCTCGAGTAGGTAAATGATAAAAAAAGAATCTTTGATGCAGAGTGATACTTTGGCATAATTTCAATGTAAATCTTCTTAATTGTGATATGAATATTCAGATCCGAAAGATTCAAGACAAAAGCTCATATTGACACAAAAATAATAATACTTGAAGCATACTAATCAAAGCAATCATGTCTTCTCAAAATAACATGGCAAAAGAAAGTTCATCCCTACAAAATCATATAGTTAGGCTATGCTTCATTTTCATCACACAAAGGTGTTCCCAACTTCTATACCCCCGATGACAAGCCAAGCAATTGTTTCATACTTAAATAATCTCGAACGTTTTCAACCTTCACGCAATACATGAGCGTGAGCCATGGATATAGCACTATGGGTGGAATAGAATACGATGATGGGGATTGTGTGGAGAAGACAAAAAAGGAGAAAGTCTCACATTGACGAGGCTAATCAATGGGATATGGAGATGCCCATCAATTGATGTCAACATGAGGAGTAGGGATTGCCATGCAAAGGATGCACTAGAGTTATGAATGCTCAACAAAAGAAAACTAGTGGGTGTGCATCCAACTCGCTTGCTCATGAAGACCTAGGGCATTTGAGGAAGCCCATCGTAGGAATATACAAGCCAAGTTCTATAATGAAAGATTCCCACTAGTATAAAAAGACAACTTATGAGACTCACTACATGAAGAACAACGTGCTACTTTGAAGCACAATATATGAGACTCACTACATGAAGGACAAGGTGCTACTTTGAAGCACAAGTGTGGAAAAAGAGATAGTAGCATTGCCCTTTTTTTCTTTTTTTCTTTTTTTTGGGCCTTTTTTTGGCCTTTCTTCTTTTTCTTTTTTTTCTTTTTTTTCTTTTTGGGCAATGCTCTAATAATGATTATCATCACACTTCTATTGATTACAACATAAGGATTACAACTCGAAACTTAGAACAAGATATGACTCTATATGAATGCCTCCGGCAGTGTACCGGGATGGTGCAATGAATCAAGAGTGACACATATGAAAAATAATGCATGGTGGCCTTGCCACAAATACGATGTCAACTACATGATCATGCAATGGCAATATGACAAAAGTAATGTATGTCATGATGATGATGGTGGAAGTTGCATGGCAATATATCTCGGAATGGCTATGGAAATGCCATAATAGGTAGGTATGGTGGCTGTTTTGAGGAAGATATAAGGAGGTTTATGTGTGATAAAGCGTATCGTATCACGGGGTTTGGATGCACCGGCGAAGTTTGCACCAACTCTCAAGGTGATAAAGGCAATGCACGGTACCGAAGAGGCTAGCAAAGGCGGAAAGGTGAGAGTGCGTATAATCCATGGACTCAACATTAGTCAAAAGAACTCATATACTTATTGCAAAAATTTAGAAGCCATCAAAAATCAAGTACTACACGCATGCTCCTAGGGGGATAGATTGGTAGGAAAAGACCATCGCTCATCCCCGACCGCCACTCATAAGGATGCACAAGCAAGGTACACTTCATGTTTCAAATTTGTTACACAACTTTAACCATACGTGCATGCTACGGGACTTGCAAACTTCAACACAAGTATTTCTCAAATTCATAATCACCCAACTAGCACGAATTTGATATTATCACCTCCATATCTCAAAACAATTATCAAGCATCAAACTTATCTTAGTATTCAATTCACTCAAAAGAAAGTTTCACATATCTTGAATACCAAGTATATTAACATTAAGCAAATTACCATGCTATTAATGACTCTCAAAATAATCTAAGTGAAGCATGAGAGATCAATAGTTTCTTTAAAACAAATCCACCACCATGCTCTAAAAGATATAAGTGAAGCACTAGAGCAAAAATTATCACGCTCAAAAGATATAAGTGAAGTACTATGAGCAAAACTATCAAGCTCAAAAGATATAAGTGAAGCACATAGAGTATTCTAACAAATTCCAATTCATGTATGGCTCTCTCAAAAGGTGTGTACAGCAAGGATGATTGTGGTAGACTAACAATCAAATACACAAATAATAGAAGACGCTCCAAGCAAAACACATATCATGTGGTGAATAAAAATATAGCTCCAAGTAAATTACCGATGGAAGTGGACGAAAGAGGGGATGCCTTCCGGGGCATCCCCAAGCTTTGACTTTTTTGTGTCCTTGGATTATCTTGGGGGTTCCATGGGCATCCCAAAGCTTAGGCTCTTGCCACTCCTTGTTCCATAATCCATCAAAAGAATTCACCCAAAACTTGAAAACTTCACAACACAAAACTCAACAGAAATCTCGTGGGCTCCGTTAGAGAAAGAAAACAAAAGACTACTTCAAGGTACTGTAATGAACTCATTATTTATTTATATTGGTGTTAAACCTACTGTATTCCAACTTCTCTATTGATTATAAACTATTTTACTAGCCATAGATTCAACAAAATAAGCAAACAACACACGTAAAACAGAATCTGTCAAAAACAGAACAGTCTGTAGCAATCTGTAACTAACGCAAACTTCTGGAACTCTAAAACTTCTACCAAAATAGGAAGTCCTGAACAATTTGTTTATTGAACAGAATCAAAAAGAATCAACGCAAAAGCACGTTCCTGTGATTTAACAAAATTATATGCATGCGTGCAAAGTTTCTGTTTTTCAGCAGAATCAAATCAACTATCATCGTAGGTTATCCTATAGGTTCTACTTGGCACAAACACTAACTAAAAGACAAAACCACATCCAAACAGAGGCTAGATAGATTATTTATTCCTAAACAGAAGCAAAAACAAAAAACACAAAATAAAATTGGGTTGCCTCCCAACAAGCGCAATCGTTTAACGCCCCTAGCTAGGCATAAAAGCAAGGATAGATCTAGGTGTTGCCATCTTTGGTAGGCAATCCATAAGTGGCTCTCATGATAGATTCATATGGTAATTTTATTTTCTTTCTAGGGAAGTGTTCCATGCCCTTCTTTAAGGGAAATTGGAATCTAAAATTCCCTTCCTTCATATCAATAATTGCACCAATCGTTCTAAGGAAAGGTCTACCAAGAATAATAGGACATGAAGGATTGCAATCTATATCAAGAACGATAAAATCTACGGGCACATAATTCCTATTTGCAACAATAAGAACATCATTAATTCTTCCCATGGGTTTTTTAATAGTGGAATCCACAAGATGCAAGTTTAGAGAGCAATCATCAAAATCACAGAAATCTAGCAAGTCACACAAAGTTTTGGGAATAGTAGAGACACTAGCACCCAAATCACACAAAGCATGAAACTCATAATCTTTAATTTTAATTTTAATAGTAGGTTCCCACTCATCATAGAGTTTTCTAGGGATAGAAACTTTTAACTCAAGTTTTTCTTCATAAGATTGCATCAAGGCATCAACAATGTGTTCGGTAAAGGACTTATTTTGACTATAAGCATGAGGAGAATCTAGCACGGATTGCAACAAGGAAATACAACCAATCAAAGAGAAATTTTCATAATTAAATTCCTTGAGATCCAAAATAGTGGGTTTAGCAACATCTCGGTTTTTATTTATTTCAATCCCACTTTCATCAATTTCATCATCAAGATCTAGAAACTCCGAATTCTTAGAACGCCTTCTAGGTAAAGGAAGATCATATTCAGTTTCATCAAGATTCATATTGCAAAACAAAGATTTAACGGGGGGCACATCAATAACTTTTAGATCTTCATCTTGATTTTCATAGGAATTGGAAGAACACGCTTTAATAAAGGCATCTTTGGAAGCACGCATCCTAGCGGTTCTTTCATTGCACTCATCAATGGAAATTCTCATGGCTTTGAGAGACTCATTGATATCATGCTTAGGAGGAATAGATCTAAGCTTTAAAGAATCAATTTCAAGAGAAACTCTATCAATGTCTAGCCAAATCATCAACTTTAAGCAATTTCTCTTCAAGTAAAGCATTAAAATT
The DNA here is from genome assembly GCF_018294505.1 of Triticum aestivum. Lineage (NCBI taxonomy): Eukaryota > Viridiplantae > Streptophyta > Magnoliopsida > Poales > Poaceae > Triticum > Triticum aestivum. The sequence continues at coordinate 179,577,271 of NC_057804.1, forward strand.
CTTTTGTGAATTCATAAAATCTTTAACACTACTCTCAAATTCAGAGGGCATCTTATTAAAATTTCCATAAGAGTTGTTTTAGGAATTTCCATAATTATTAGAAGGATTACTAGGATAAGGCCTAGGATTAAAATTCCCTCTATACGCGTTGTTTCCAAAACTATTCCTACCAACAAAATTCACATCCATAGATTCATTATTATTCTCAAGCGAAGTAGATAAAGGCATATCATTGGGATCAAGAGGAGTATTTTTAGGAGCAAACATCTTCATAAGTTCATCCATCTTTTCACTCAAAACATTGATTTCTTCTATAGCATGCACTTTTTTACTAGAAGATATTTCGGTGTGCCATTGAGAATAATTAGCCATAATGTTATCAAGCAATTTTGTAGCATCTCCTAACGTAATTTCCATAAACGTGCCTCCCGTGGCCGAATCTAAAAGATTTCTAGAAGCAAAATTCAGTCTGGCATAAAAGTTTTGTATGATCATCCATAAATTCAAACCATGAGTAGGGCAATTGCGAAGCATTAATTTCATTCTTTCCCAAGATTGGGCAACATGCTCATGATCAAGTTGTTTAAAATTCATGATATTGTTCCTAAGAGTGATAATCTTAGCGGGAGGAAAATACTTAGAGATAAAAGCATCTTTGCACTTGTTCCAAGAATCAATACTATTTTTAGGCAAAGATGAAACCAAACTTTAGCACGATCTCTAAGTGAAAACGGAAATAACTTCAATTTGACAATATTGTTATCCGTATCTTTCTTCTTTCGCATATCACACAAATCAACAAAATTGTTTAGATGAGTAGCGGCATCTTCACTAGGAAGGTCGGTGAATTGATCTTTCATAACAAGATTCAACAAAGCGGTATTGATTTCACAAGACTCATCATTATTAAGAGGAGCAATCGGAGTACTAAGGAAATCATTATTATTGGTATTCGAGAAATCACACAATTTGGTATTATCTTGCGCCATGGCAACAAGTAATCCAACACACAAGCAAACAGAAAGGCAACGGGAAAAAGGCAAACGGGAAAGAGAGGAGGAGATTGGAAAAGAGAGGGCAAATAAAACGGCAAGGGTGAAGTGGGGGAGAGGAAAACGAGAGGCAAATGGCAAATAATGTAATGCGAGAGATAGAGATTGCGATGGGTACTTGGTATGGTTGACTTGCTTGCGTGAGCCTCCCCGGCAACGGCACCAGAAATTCTTCTTGCTACCTCTTGAGCAATGCGTTGGATTTCCCCGAAGAGGAGAGGATGATGCAGCAAAGTAGTGTAAGTATTTCCCTCGGTTTTTGAGAACCAAGGTATCAATCCAGTAGGAGACCACGCACAAGTCCCTCGTACCTACACAAAACGATAGCTACTCGCAACCAACGCGATTAGGGGTTGTCAATCCCTTCACGGTCACTTACGAGAGTGAGATCTGATATAGATGATGAATAATATTTTTGGTATTTTTGATAGATAGATGCAAAGTAAAAAGTAAAAGGCAAAGTAAAAACAAATCAAGTAAATAAAGCGATAGAGATTGATATGATGAGAATAGACCCAGGGGCCATAGGTTTCACTAGTGGCTTCTCTCAAGAGCATAGATATTCTACGGTGGGTGAACAAATTACTGTTGAGCAATTGACAGAATTGAGCATAGTTATGAGTATATCTAGGTAATGATCATGTATATAGGCATCACGTCCGAGACAAGTAGATCGAAACGATTCTGTATCTACTACTATTACTCCACTCATCGACCGCTATCTAGCATGCATCTAGAGTATTAAGTTAAAAACAGAGTGACGCCTTAAGCAAGATGACATGATGTAGAGGGATAAATTCATGCAATATGATAAAAACCTCATCTTGTTATCCTCGATGGCAACAATACAGTACGTGCCTTGCAACCCTTTCTGTCACTGGGTAAGGACACCGCAAGATTGAACCCAAAGCTAAGCACTTCTCCCATTGCAAGAACTACCAATCTAGTTGGCCAAACCAAAAAGGATAATTCGAAGAGACTTGCAAAGATAACTCAATCATACATAAAAGAATTCAGAGAAGAATCAAATATTTTCCATAGATAATACTGGATCATAAACCCACAATTCATCGGTCTCAACAAACACACCGCAAAAAGAAGATTACATCGAATAGATCTCCACAAGAGACGGGGAGAACATTGTATTGAGATCCAGAAAGAGAGAAGAAGCCATCTAGCTACTAGCTATGGAACCGAAGGTCTGAAGTAAACTACTCACACTTCATCGGAGGGGCTATGGTGTTGATGTAGAAGCCCTCCGTGGTGGATGCCCCCTCTGGCGGAGCTCTGGAACAGGCCCCAAGATGGGATCTCGTGGATACAGAAGGTTGCGGCGGTGGAATTAGGTTTTGGATCCTCTTCTGATCGTTTGGGGATACGTAGGTATATATAGGAGGAAGTAGTACGTCGGTGGAGCAGCAGGGGGCCCACGAGGTAGGGGGCGCGCCCAGGGGGGCCCTCCACCCTCGTGACCGCCTCTGGCACTTCTTGGAGTAGGTTCCAAGTCTCCTGGATCACGTTTGGTGAGAAAATCACGTTCCCGAAGGTTTCATTCCGTTTGGACTCCGTTTGATATTTCGTTTCTTCGAAACACTAAAATAGGCAAAAAAACAGCAATTCTGGGCTGGGCCTCCGGTTAATAGGTTAGTCCCAAAAATAATATAAAAGTGGAAAATAAAGCCCAATATCGTCCGAAACAATAGATAAAGTAGCATGGAGCAATCAAAAATTATAGATACGTTGGAGACGTATCAGGCATCAAGCCTTGACTATAGTTTCGCTACGGTGGACACCACCAACGATCTAAACGCGCTCAAGTTTTCGGGCTTGGCCTATCGGAATCTTGTGAACATCTGTGACCACTAGAGGGTCTGGGACAACATGAAGAACAATCAGGACCCCCTGGTTGAACTCGCCTCGGCCATCATCGACCCCTACTACATGAAGATGAAGGATGAGAGCAAGAAGGACAAGATCATCTGGACAGTGCTTGGGAGCAGAGACTGGATGTAGATCACATCATGTACGCGGCCAAGGATGCGTACACAAGCTATGAGATGTATAGGAAGATCGTTGACATGAGGAAGTGCCTTCGTCCTTACCCAAACGAGGGATCGAGCCACAGAGCAGTGGCGAAAACGTCACAAGAAGTCGATGATTAGATGATCATTTCTCCTAGTTTAGAATGCATGTAATTGTTTATTGAGGTGTGCACGAATGATTTGTATAGTCACTTATGTAATTGGATGTTTATTTTGGTTATATATGTTGTTCTTCTGTAGACAGAGCAAATCAAATTGCACACGGAGTAAACTAGGGAACCCATCGGTGATGATTTTATCAATCATTGACAATTGTATACTAGTAAGCGTTTGCCCATAACACACACGGCTTATTAGTAGCAATCGTCGGTGTTATTATCGGTCTTCGCACACATTTCTGATTATGGACCTGTTTGTCGCGTATCACACACATCTTGTTCAGTTGAACCATTTATGTTGTCTTGGCTCATCCCAAACAGATTATCCGAGTGAATTGCAAGCCGTATATCGCACACACCCTGATCTGGCAGACTGTTTCTATTGTGTTGCCTAATCACAAACAGTTCATCTGAGTGAACTATGTGCCGTATATCACACACACCCTCATCCGGCTGACCATTTCTGTTGTTATGCTCATCGCGAACAGATCATATGAACCAACTGTATGCCACATATCGCACAAGCAACTCAGATCTAAATCGTGTTTTATGTCTGCTCCATCGCAAGTAGTTCGTATCATTTTTTACGGTTTTCTTACACCACCGCTTGCGATTAATGCATCGCACACAGTTTCGTCGAAGGGTATCTGATTATACTATCGTGTTAGGACCATCCTGCAGTAGTGCCAGTTTATGAGTTGTTTTTTCAAAAATCGGGGGCCTCCCTCGGCTCCATATTTAATTGAAGAAATAGAAGCCATATGAGTACCACAAAAAATAGAAAGCTAAAACATACTCTGAACCTAAACAGGGGTAAAACAGTTCCCTGCATGCCTTATTACAGACCCAAAAACCAGAATTTCTCCCCAAAGAGACAGAGCGCTAAGCAAACATCAAGGTGAAGACAACACCTACAAACTAAAGGAAAAACATCTCACACACAGGCACACCCAGGGAAACACCTGCAGAAAGGCAAGTATCCTCTCACAACATCTGGTCCAGCACATCTCGCCAGCCCGAGAAGACCACGTGTATGGTATCAGCTTCTTGAGGGTTCTTCTGCTAGTACTCCAGGGTGCTCCTCCCCCCGTGCACAGCTCCCTAGACCGCCTTTGTCCATGAAAGATAGCCAAAACCCTGCCTGCAATCCATCAGTCTGGTTTCAGTTCCAGAGGATTTTTCAGTTTTCTCCATACCAATCTTGGAACTCCAAGAGCCTGGCCCCTCTCAGACCCTCGAAGGGTTTTTTCTAGTCCTTCAGGCACCGCATGACCAAGCCAAACACCTGCTTCATAGATATCCAAGAGCATCTATCAAAAACTAAAGAATTTCTACAATTCCACAATCCTCACAGGATTGCAGAGGTAATCACATTCAGATGTAAGAATTATTTTTCTCACAGCCACCACCTACCAATCGATTCAAAGTTAGTAACAGAAATACCAAACAACACTTCCACCTCCCTCCAAACTAACCTAGCCACTATACATTCAAAAAATAAGTGAAACACTAATTCTATCTCAATATAGCATACACATTCAAGAGGTTTAGCCAGCCCCCTCTTCCTCAAATTATCACATGTCATAATCTTATTCTGGGAAAACAACCATAGAAAACCTTGTATTCTGGGTGGGACCTTAACCTTCCGCACTGCAGGTAGGAGGATAGGTTGCACCCCTCTAAAATTTGCTATGGCATAGAAAAATTTAGTAGCGTAAACCCCCTTAGATTCATATTGCCAGATGAAAAAAAACTCATCCACACAAAACCTAGTAAGATTAAGGATGTTAACCAAATCAAACCACTGGATCATCAATTCATCAGAAAATACTCTGCTAAAAGTACATTTAAGCTCTTGCCCATACCAAAGGTCATTAATAGTCTTATTCCACTACAAGAAATGTGTTAATCCATGAAGGATTTTTGATGACGTTCTCAGAAACCGTCATGATCAATGACGGATTCTTCTTGTTCGTCATGAAATTCCTTTCATTAACCAAGTAACAAGGATCCAAAAATTAGGTAGCTAAAGGAGCATTCTCATGCCAAATATCTTCCCAAAACCTAACCATTTTACCATTACCCACTGCCCACTTATAACCAACCTAACTACCTGCAGAGCCCACATGAAACTCTTCCAAAACTGCGATGAGTTATTGTCATGGCAACACACGATGTTAGGACTCCTGGTGTTATACAAATGGAAGGCCAGTTAGCTAAGTGAACTTTATGGTTCCCCTCACTATCACCCCATGAATAGTTTGCCATGTTGGAGAGAGCACTTGGGAAATTTAACAAAATATGACAAATAAAAAGGGATGCTAGCTAAACAAGATTTAGTAAGTATGATCTTCCCTAGATAGGATAGCAGGTAACCCCTCCACCCAACAATCCTAACTATGTTCTTATCCATTAGGAATTGTAAATCGTCTCTACTCAGCTTATTAAAATGCAAAGGTATTCCTAAATATTTGATGGGAAAATCTTCCACCACACATTGAAAGATATCATACAAATTCTTGTTTCATACAAATGGAAGGCCAGCTAGCTAAGTGGATTTTATGCCCGCCTCATCACTCCATAAGAAGTTTGCCATGTGGGAGTTAATAAGTTGGAGGTCCCACTTCCGGAATTTAACAAAAGATAACAAATAAAGAGGGATTTAGCTAAACAAGATTTAATAAGTATGATCTTCTCTAGATAGGATATCAGCTTACCCCTCCACCCCACAATGCTAGCTTGGATCTTATCAATAAGGAATTGTAAATCTTCTCTACTCGGCTTATTAATATGCAAAGATATTCCTAAATATTTGATGGGAAAATCTCCCACCACACATTAAAAGATATGAACAAAAACCCAAGCTCATCTGCTCCCATGTTACTGGGAATCAGAGCACTTTTATGATAATCAATCCTCATGCCTGACACTTGTTCAAAAAAAGTGAGCATCCACTTCAAATTCAAGACTATTCTACTTTCATTCTGTAAAAAAGGAGGGTATCATTAGCATATTTTAAACACATGACTCCCCCATTGACTAGTCCAGGAAAAAGTCATTTCACTAAACCTGCTTGATTTCCTAAAATCAACATTCTAGAGAACAAATCTACCACTAGATTGAAAATGAGAGAAGAAAAAGGTTCACCCAGCCTCTGTCGCTTGCCTACGAGGAAGAAATCAGTCTCAACTCCATTTGATTTGACTCCAACAGAGCCATTCTCAGTCAGGCTCTTAATCCAGATAGTCCACTTGGAACCAGAACCCCTAAGAGCTAGCACTTCATATACAAAGCCCAAATTAACTTTATCATATACCTTCTCATAGTAAATTTTAAAAACTAACCCCTGCTGCCCAGAAGAATGAACAACATGGACAATCTGATGAGCAGTTTTGGATCCATATGTTTCATGCTATAGTTAGATTTATCCTAATTTTTCTCTTGTATTTGCGGATGCTTGCGAGAGAGGGTAATTATAAGTAGATTGTTTGTTCAAGTAATAACAACACCTTAGCACCGACCACCCACATAATAACTTATCAAAGCAGTGAATGCAAGTCAATGAATCATGGTGAAAGTAACTAGACGAAATCCCCGCGTGTCCTCGAGAATGCTTTAATCACTACTCCCTTTGTTCCTTTATATAAGGTGTATTTGTTTTTCCCAAAAAATTTGTAATGTAATGTGTATTTCTCTTTTCCTATCAGTTTTTCGTGCATGTCCTTTCACCATCCAGTACATGCCTTAGATAAAAAGTAGCACGTTGTCCCCAATAGGAAGGTAGTAAAAAGGAATATCTCTCCCTGATTGCATGCACTCACATTTCTCTCTCTCCCATCCCACGGATTGGTTTTATTCTCGTGCAGCGAGATCCAGTTGCCTTTTATTAGGTCACCGGCTATTTAGTTGCCGCTAATTAAGTTTCTAACTACCTAATTAGTTGAGGGTATTTTTGTCCAAAATTCTTCTCAATTTTGTGCCTTGGTCACCGTGCCTAAAAAGTTACACCTTATAGAAAGGAACGAAGGGAGTATAAGAAATACTTTTGGCATGTCCTTTGCAATAAAAAGGATTGGCCCATCTTGTTGCACCTTGTTACTTTGGTTACTTGTTAAGAATTATCTTATTTAAGAATTATCTTATTATCAAACTATCTGTCACAACTACTTACAACACTTGTAGGGAATACCTTGTTGAAACCGCTTATTGATTCTTTTTGCTCCTCGTTAGGTTCGATACTCTTACTTATTGAAAGGACTACGATTGATCCCCTATACTTGTGGGTCATCACTAGCTTGGGGATGGTTTTGTCCAGATACACATACATGCTCACAACTCTAAATTAGGATAGCACTTGGGCATGCCATATGATGTAATTAGTGCATGTGAGTTTTCCGGAGACCTGAGAGTTCAGGCTGAAGGAAAAAAGGATGAGCCAAAGGAGGATGCCATGGGAGGGAGGTGGTTGAGGAAGGTTAGATCTGATGGAAGAGAAGATCTTTGTATACCATATGAAATATTGTGAAGCATCGCAACCACTCTGAGGGGGTCGTGTGGGGTTTTATCTATCTTCGGGGCTGACCCCGTATCGCATACAAGTCTGATGGTTACATCTGTGAGGATCATAAGAAGATCAGGAGAGTAACAGAGCGATTACAACAAGTCAAAATATATCTCCTAAGAACCTAACCGTGTGGCAGCCATGACTCTAGGCGGCTGGAAAATTTCCCTCCCTTACTCTAAATATAAAGTCTATAGTCCATCATTTAGAGGTCCCTTTAAAGAAATAAGGATAAATACATGTTTAGAGTATCTGCTAGAGTGATGTTTTTTGCCTCCTAGCCCTTATATTGGCGGTTTCAATAAAAGAATGGTGCCTTTAAAGAATCTGCTAGAGTTGCTCTTACACTTGAGGACATCACTCCCGCCTTAAGTGGGAGCCAAGAAACCAATGCCATAGAGGCACTTAAATTGGCGAGGACATTAGGTCAGTCTACTTCTTTTCCCGATAAAGGACGCTTTATTACATAAAAGGTTTAAGTATTACACCCAGCCTCTGCATAACTAAGATTCACACAGCCAAAGGTCAGTCAACTTTTTTTATTTAATTAATTTATAAGTTCTAGAAGTAAGATTTGAGTAATTTACACGATCGTCTAAAAACATTATTGACTTTTAGTACTGTAATAGACTTCTCAAAAAATGTGTTGATACCAAAACAAAATATGTTTCATGCATGTATATCAAATAGAACATTAATGCAACTCATAAGTTGTTCCCATAGCAAAAAATGTCTTGTTTTTGTTTCAAAATGTGGCATGGAGATTCCTTTGTCATCGGCTGTAGATATAATAATGAATTCTAAATGTTATAAAAACATGTGTCTGTCAAAGGACTGGGTTAATTTGGCATCGCCAGTAAAAGTTGGATGTTAATTACTAATCATGCAAGGTTCACATGCACATGCATATGCAGTTTAAATTAACATGACGGTATTTTGCCTTGACACGTGGGAAATTAATGTGGTTATCAACAATATACTTTTCCTTTGGCGGGAAGATTAGCTAATCATAGGAATTCTAACTCAGTTAGCTAAACCAACAGCTACTAGAATGCCCATGAAATTGGTGATATATATGCATGAACCTGGCTAAACCAACAGCTTGAAACAATCATGCATGAGGTTTCAACCACTGTTCTAGCAGCTATATACATACATATATTTAACCACACCCAAACTTGCCATTTAAAGGCTTACAAATGCCACAAGATAAACGAAACCCGATATTCTAGTAGCCAGGTTCATGCATATATATATCACCCAATCCAATCATATAAATCCTCTATGATTTTGTAATGTGTCGTGCACATTTTTCTGTGCCAATCATTGGCAAGGAAAATAGTGGGTGAAGAGCGCAGACAAGAATAAATACCTTGACAGGCACAGCATAGATTAAGCAATGGAATACTTTGATGCATCTCCCAAGCGTGAAACTGAAAGGGACATTTGTTCTACTAATTCCAGCTAGCTCTTCTTCACCAATCAAAAGGAAAAATGCTCCGTGCTTGCTTGGTGAAATGAAATGGTGGTAACTGAAAAGGGGTCATGCACGGTAGGATTTACACTTGCGGATAAAATGTATAGCTTCTTTGCAAACATCCGATGTGGAATCACACAATAGTGGAGCTCACTTTCTGTTGATTAATTTTCACCACTGTAGATTGTGCAAGTAAAGCACACACTTTCCACTACTTCAGGTGTGTGCAGGGTAGCTGTAGGGCAGTGGTGGTACCTACCCGGTACTTTTGAACCCGTTCAACCCACAACAAGACCAAGTGTCTAGAATGCCTTTTTTTTTTGCAGCTCGTAGATGAACACATCAAGGCATGAAATATTGTGAATTTCAGTTCATGGACATGTAAATCATGTGTATGTGTATATAGGAGTGGGAAGAATCTCAATATCCACCCCATCAATGTCAGGTGAACTAACATACATACATATTTGCTACTCCTCACTGATTGATTGGATACTTAGCGATGGTCTGAGGAATTAAATAAGTTTGCTATCCATTGCTGCGTGGAAATGGATATTATTGGTTTAGGTATGGTTTGACAAGGCATGGATGTTGACTCGTTAACAGGGGACAGCGCCAAGCTAATTAAATCCAGGAAACCCCAAGGTTTCTCACTTCCTCAAGCAAATGAAATAATTGCAAAGGAGCTGTTAATATACTACGTATAGAGGTAGGTCTTCACATAAGGTTGACAAGACGTTTATGACTTTGTGCACAGCTGAAATGTCTCGTGATTATCCGATTGGTTAAGTTGTATAATCGTATGCAGACGGTGTCAAGTTCTAAACGGGGGATTAAGATGGTCTTGGCCTGCTGAGTAGAAAAATGTCTGATCAAAGAACATTTTATCTTCGACAGCTCATAAAGAATAATGGTTACGTTCTCACCGGGCGGTGTAAAAACGTAAACTTTATGAACATTCTTTGAACCCTTTGGAGCATGGATGGAACGGATGGAAAAGAGAGGAGAAGGGCTGGACATGGACGCATAAAATAAAGAAACTGCTGCGGGGCCAGCCAATGGGAGATGGCAGTCAGTTCCAATGCGATAAGAGTGCAGTCAGGGAGAAGGAGAGCGAGGGTGGCTTCTTGACAAAAGCCCTTCAAGTGAAGACAAGACCCCCTACTCTACTATACCACCTTCTTCCTCCTCCTCCTCTCTCTCTCTTTCTTCTCTCCCTTTCTCTCTTTCTATCTTCACAGTTCAAGAGAGAGACCAAAACAAATTAAAGCAGGCAAGAAGGGACAAGATCCCCGGTCATCTCAACTGTGGGATTAGCAAGCAATACACACCCGCCCCACAAGGCAGGCGAAAGAGAGCGTCTGTCTGTCAGATGCATCAAGACAAGAAGTTGCAGGGTGCGTGAAGAGCAAGAAGAACACAGGACAGGAGAAAGAAAGAAAGAAAGAAAGAAACGGTCAAGCCGCCTGCTCTGCTCTGCTCAAGCCGGTCTCTTTTGTGCTGTAAAACCCAGTGCCCTGGTATGTTGTTTGTCTCCATCCTCTTCCTCGCTCGCATGCCTTCTGTTTGCTGAGGTAGATATATAGGCATAGGGGGTTGCCTGTGTGTGTTGCTCATGTGAGGTTTTCTTGTGCGGCATGCAGAAGCAAGGCAGCCAGGAGCACAAAGAGTCTCCCTACTGGGAGTGGGAGATCGAGGCAGCAAGACTTTCGGCTTGGAGGTCGAGGATGGAGGAGGCCAGCAGCAGTTCGGGCCATCCGAGGCACAGGGGCCCTCCTCCTCATCATGTTCTTGGCTATGGCGGCTTCCATGCCGCCATGGCCATGCCAACCAACTCCATGCCTCCCGCAGCCTTCTTGTAAGAGCAACCTTTTCCCTCTTTCTTGTCGTGGTTTTGTTTTGTCTTGTCGGTCATCTCTCTTCTGCTTCTTTCCCCTATATGGAAAACAATAACCATGATGAACAACACGCGCTTGGCTGTTCAAGATTTGGCAGACACGAATCCTGATTCATCATCTCTGGCCTCTGCATGCGTATTGCCTTGTATGGAGTTTTTTTTGTCGGCTTGCTGTTCTTCATGCTTCATGCCGTCGATCCTGTGTGCGTCTGTATACACTCATACATGCATACATGCATACATACATAGGAATCTTTCTGTAGATATATCACGTAGTATTTGGTTGGTGATGGCAATGTAATGGTGACGGTCTGTACGTGCATGCAGCAGCGAGCAAGACGGAGGAGGAGGAGGCGGCGGCGGCGCCTACTTCGGGGAGCTGGAGGAGGCCCTCATGCACCAGGTCGCCACGCTCAGCAGCAGCGGCAGGATGATTTCGCATTCCCATTCCCAGCAACAAACTGCAACGGCCACCTCCACGGATCATCCTCATCACCACCACCACCACCACCATGGACACAACCACGCCATGCGTACGTACACACAACACCTCTCTCTCTCTCTCTCTCTGCGTGTTTCTCTCTCTAGCCAAGCGAGTCCAAAGAGCACAAGGCTGCGAGCCACTTTACCAAGAGGTTAGGGCATCCTAGTCAAAAGTAACCATGCAGTGCGGCAGGAGTGGCAGTTGTGTGTGTGTGTGTTGCCTGTGACCCCCTTCTCTCTACCCCATGGACCATGGTACTAGCTAGATAGAGTAGTGAGTGTATGTATGCATGTAGACTGCAGCAAGTCTGGCTTGGCTGGCTGGCTGGCTCTCTGCAAGCAAGCAAAAGCACAGCTCAAAGGGAATAACCCCCAAGGCCACTTTCAGTTTCACTGCCACAGTGGGCCCACGCGACCGCTGCTACCCCTACCCCTTTGTGATCACAGGCAGTACTAGCGCCGCAGCCTTTGCACTTCACCTCTCTCTCTCTCTGCTGTTGCCTGTTGCCTGCTGCGATGCATGTCTTGATCTCCTCCACCCCTATCATATCTTCTTGCAGCCTTCCCCAGTACTGTGGCTGATACTGCTACAGCGGCAGCGGCAGCAGCTAGGCCGCCTCCCACACTGGACATCTTCCCCTCCTGGCCGCTCGCTCTCCATCACCACCACACACCCAAGGTAAATAAATATACTACTACTCCGTATCATCATTCAAGGACACGTAGTACGTACTGCAGCAAAAAGATCGAATTACTACAAGCATTTTGCACCTAAAACTGTTCTTCACTGTGTTTGTTTTTTGGGCAAGCAGGAGGGTTCAAATGTGACAGCAGACAGCACAGACTCAGAGAGCAGCAGCAAGAACAACATCAACATGGACTCATCGGATCATCACCAGCACCAGCAGCAGCAGCAGCAAGGGATGGTAGGATTAGTCACCGTGTCTGGCCAGTTCCATCAGATTTCACAGCAGCAGCACCAGCAGCAGGTACTCTACCACTGTGAATGATCATACTCTATCAAATTCATTTAATGCATTGGCATATGCACTGTTGCTTGGCTTCCTGCGTGTCTTTGTTCTTTGCTTCTCCACATTCTCCCCTGGCCATCATCATCCATCTCTCCTACTAGAGCTAGAGTAGATGGCTAGCCTGGTGCCATGTCAGTAGCTAGCTAGGCCACAACTTCCAAGATGCTCATGTAGCAAAATGCTTCTGCCATAGGCAGCACAAGAAAGAAAGAAAGAAAGAATCCACACGGTTGAGGCAGGGTGTGCATTTAAGATGTGTTGCTGCCCCCAAGATCTCCAATCCCAACACGTTAGGTGAACCTTTTTTCTTTTCTTTTTTTCTTGTATGGACCTATAGAAACAAATCTAGAGAGCTTGTTGGAATAGCAACATCTTCCTTCCATTCTAGGCACACACAGATGGATAGATAGGTGATTAATGTAGAGGATATGTTAGATTAGAGCGTAGCTGCCATGCCATTGCCATTGCCACTGCCATTGGTGATGCAATAGGAGACAAGGGGTCATTCTTACAATATTGTCTCTAGCAAGAAACTGTGGCCTCAATTAGTTGGGTGCTTGAATAATGCCACCTTGGGTCAGTGTCTGCTTTAGGTGCACGCTGCTTTCTGGTCAATTGGTGAACTGCCAGTGCCAGGGTATATGTATATCAATATTGTTGGATAGACAAATAAGCAAGACAAAATCTTATGCACTAATTAATTAATCCACGCTTCTTTCTCAAAACAAAATATAACAATTCACACTCGGCTGAAAGAGAGCCCTGCAAATTAGGGGGCGACGCGACAGCAACACACCATCAGAAAAGAAAAGCAGGACCTAATATATACTAGTTTTTTTTGTCTGTTGTTGGAGTGGGTGGTTTCCACCAAATGTACATTGCTGTTTCTTTATATGTGCTTGATGTAACGTGCATGCAGTAGAGACCATACTATATATACTAAGTATTTGCTTGATTGCACCATGGACACATTGTTCTTCCATCTCCCAGCTCTATCATACTAGTAGTGTCTTAAGTGAGCATGATGTGTCAACTGATTGCTTCTTATTGACATTCTTCTTCTAATATGCAATGTCGTGACCCATATATTTGAGAGAAAAAAAATCAAATAACTGATTTTAGCTTGTGCTGGACTTCTTATGGTCGCTTGTCATGTGCAGAAGATGGCAACAAGTTCCACTCACAGTGACAGGACTGGCAAGGCTCTTGATCCAAAGGTACCATCGAAATCTATGTCCCTGGAGCAATGCAACGCATTTTGTTTTGAGAATCTTGAGATTTATAATGAGTTCTTCTCCCTTGGTGATTAGCAGACGACGAGGAGGCTAGCGCAGAATCGAGAGGCTGCCAGAAAAAGCAGGCTTCGGAAGAAGGTGGACCATGCTTTGTAATCTGAACTGAATTGGTGTTCCCAGCAATGAATTTGCCAAGTTATTGACTTTTGCATCTGAATTATCCATCATGTGTAGGCTTACATTCAGCAGCTTGAGAGTGGCAAGCTGAAGCTTGCTCAACTGGAACAGGATCTCCAGCGGGCTCGTTCTCAGGTGCTTTCTCATTTCTACAGCTAATTCCCATGTGCACCTGTGCATATATCCTGTGCATATATGATCACAAAATTCACTCGAGTTAGAAAAATATCATTCAAGTTCCTTCTATGCCAAAGTATCGAGCTAGGTTTTCATATTGTAAAGTGTGATATGAACCTGTGAGCTTTGTGTAGGGACTCTTGGTTGGAGGAGCTCCAGGTGGAAACTCCAGCCCTGGTGTGTAAAGTCAACCCCAGTATCAACTCTCCTGCGCATTCACTGATTAGAATGTGTGGTGGGAATCTGGTTAAGATTTGGCATTGGACTGAATACGAATTGTGATATCTATTTTCCAGGTGCTGCTATGTTCGATGTTGAGTACAACAGGTGGCTGGACGACGACAGCAGGCGCATGATTGAGCTCCGGGGAGGCCTGCACGCGCACTTGCCGGATGGTGACCTCAGGGCCATCATCGACGACACCTTGACCCACTACGATGAGCTCTTTCGCCTCAAGAGTGCCGCTGCCAGGGCGGACGTCTTTCATCTCATCACTGGGATGTGGGCGACCCCAGCCGAGCGCTGCTTCCTTTGGATGGGCGGCTTCCGGCCCTCTGATCTGCTCAAGGCATGTGCCTCTAACTACACTGAACATTAGCAATGTTATTCCTAAAAAAAATAGAAACGAAATCAACTGTCATTTTCGTTTCATAGTTTCTAGCAAAAAAGGTTCATTTGATAGTTCAGGAACCGAATTGCCAAACAAACTCTCCAAGTGTACTAATGATATCCTAATGAAAGTACATACTTCCCACTGTTGCTGCAGACACTGGCACCTCAGCTTGATCCCTTGACTGAACAGCAAATGGTTGGCATCTGCAGCCTTGAGCAGTCATTGCAGCAGGCAGAAGAAGCTCTCACCCAGGGCCTGGAGCAGCTCCATCAGTCATTAGCAATCACGGTGGCAGGCAGCGGGTCTCTTAGCGACGATACCAACATGGGGAGCTTCATGGGCGACATGGCCGTTGCTCTCGGCAAGCTGGCCAACCTTGAAGGCTTTGTCATACAGGTAACCGAAGATGTGTCACTACTCTTCAAACTTGACCATTATGTCAGTGTATGCTAGACTATTCGCTCATCTTATTCAAATTTGTAGATGAGCAGTGAAGTGCCTGGTAAAACTTGTAGGCAAATGTAGCAACAATCTGCATTCAGGGGAAATTTATTGCTCTGGCCACACCTAAATCATTCTAGCATCAGTTCTGCTACTAACTGTGCCAAGAATAAGTAAACATTTTAAACCTCACAAGTACTTCCACTAATAGTGCAAAAGATAATTGATTTGCCAATTTAAAAGGTCAATCTATCCACAATTCGCAAGTTATCATTCTTTTAAACTTCATTTGTTCATCTGGTGTATTCAAAAAGTTTACTGCTAGCATCTGCTGTGAGTTTTAGCTGCCAGGAATAAGATCACTGAGGCATGTACTAAAACAACATATGTGACATGCCATTTCCAGGCTGATAACTTGAGGCAGCAGACTCTTCACCAGATGCACAGGATTCTGACAGTTAGGCAGGCAGCTCGATGTTTCTTGGCTATTGGCGAGTACCATAACCGCCTCCGTGCCCTAAGCTCCCTCTGGGCTTCTCGCCCTCGAGAGTAAGTACCATGCAATTCTTACCTCTGTCCTGTGGTTAGTTTTCTTTTGCTAAACATGAAGTCTGCTACCTGTAGCTGTTGAAGTTATAGCCTATCTACAATTTATTTTTTTAAATCTAAGTGCATATGATTGAGCAAGGGCTTAATAGAGGCGAGAATCATCTTAGTTTATAATACCCATATTTGCCCTACTAATCAGCATGGAATCGACCACCCTCCTACCAGCAATCAAAACTCAAAAGTCAGCAGGCTTGTTTTCTACACCATAGCCTGCACTAAAACAAATGGCAAAAACAAGGTGCATCTATGGTGTGCAGAAAAAAAACTAGGGATGGTTTCTTTCACTTTTTCCTGGGATGCTTTCAGCTACCCTGCCTCTGTTTCTTTTCCCTAGGATATGTTTGGCTATCCCTGCCAACTAACCATTTTCTGTTTCGGCCTAAAAGAAGCATAGGTTCAGCAGTTGTAGTACCATTTTTCTGGATCTATCTCTGATCTATTTATTGCTGGTGCATATATTGCCTGCAGGATACTGATGACAGATGACGGCAATTGTGGAGAGCTAAGCATTGCAGCACATCCATCTGAAAGCCAATATTCAGCCTACTGATTCAAATGTATCTTGGAACTAACCTTCAAAGTAGGAGCATAAGCAAAACAACTGGGAAGAAATTTTTTGGATGTAATGTAGCAGATATGTGAGAAACAGAGAGCTGGGAAACAAAGGAAGCTCCAGAAATGGGAGAACTTGTCAGAATGCGTAGAACTGTCATCAGATTTTCTTGAGTCAAATGGTTTAATGTATCCTGGAGTGAGAACAAATGAAGGACACCCAGAGTTCATTATTGAAATAGTACTTCAATTTGTGTTATTTTCATTACTTCTGGCTGCATTTTGTAAGAACACCTTCTACCATGCACCACTACCAAAATATCTAGAATTGAATAGGTGAGCTATCTGACAGAATTTCAAAAAAATATCACTGCCAGAAAACGGGGAAAAGGTTAGATAAAATATATTGAAGCACTGATATTCAGTCACAATTTTTTTTATCATTACGAGGGAACAAAGGGGTAATCTCTGAGCATGAGTACACAAACCTGTTCCAGATATCAAATTTAGTACCTCATTCAGAGTCTTATATTGCACACACTGCTGTTGAGTTATAACTGCAAACTACATTTGATTTTTACATCTGTACGGTTCAAGCAGGCTAGTACCTATTCCCTCCGTTCCCAAATATTTGTCTTTCTAAAGATTTCATCAAGTGACTACATACGAAGCAAAATGAGTGAATCTACACTTTAAAATATGTCTACATACATCCGTATGTTGTGTCCATTTGAAATGCCTAGAAAGACAAATATTTGGGAACGGAGGGAGTAGATAGTACGCACAGGAAAAGAATTGTCATTTGAAGTTAAACCTTGCTACAATTTTGCAACACAGATAATAGAAACCAGCTTGAGGATAAGTTCAAGTTTCTTCCGTTATAAACCAAAGTGTACACTCCACAACACTGAATTTGCTGTGAAAAGAGTTGCTTAGAGGAGCAACTACCACACATACATTGAACAAACACGTACAAGAAAGGAAGGACTTTCCTGCATCTTCAGGGGGGAAATGGAGGATTTCCTTGTGTCACACATGATTGACATGTGGAGGAATATTTCAAATAGAGAATGGCAGGTATTCCTATACAATATGGCTTTACTCTGTTTTGGTTCTAACCTCACAGAAGAAGTATATCATGTAAGAAAGAAACCAGCTCACAGTTAATTATCTTTTTTCTGGACAACTCGACTTTTGGACCAATCTTCCAAAGTTTTGCGGTGAAGAGCGTTCATTTTGATCTTCCTCCTTCCTCGGATGACGTTTTCAGCATCTTTCCAGTTTTCGGCAACGCCCGTCGCCACTAGAATTGCGCACATGACACAGGCACTTCTTCCATGACCTGATGTTGTTGTAAATCATGCACAGAACAGATAGCCATTTTATCTTCATGTGGTGTCACTTACAAATAAATACAACAAAATTACCAAACTACGCAATGGTTCGCCGAAAGTAGAATGCAAACAAGAGAGGGTGATCATTGCTAACCAAATGCGCAGTGGACATAGACGGGCTTCCGCTGGGCTCTCTTCTCGCAGGCCCACCGCGCCGCGAATTCGATCTGGGACGGTAACGGGGCCCTGGTATCCCAAGTAGCAAGACAGACATACTCATCCACCTTCACAAACGAGCTCCTCGGCAGCTCACACGTGCAATCTACGACGGACGGATCCCCGGGAGGCAGGTGCTTTGGCATGAACGGCCAGCCCCCGAGGTAGAGCCCCTGGGCGATCTCGTCGTACACGTTCTCCTTCCTGAGGAACCTCTTCACCTTGGCGTACGTGCGTGCCAGCATCAGGAAGGGGCCGAAGAGCACGGCCGACCAGAGGGGGAACCGGCCCGACGGGGTCTTGCCCAGGATCCAGGGCAGGTTGACGGCGGTGTGGGACGCGACGGTGACGACGTAGGCGACGCAGCTGGTAGCGAGGATGGGGGCCGTGGCGGCGGCCCTCACGCCGGCCTGCCGCAGGGCGAGGGACGAGACGAGGAGCGCCGTCGCGGCGATGCCCGTCACCTTGGAGATCCCCATTGCTGTCTTCGTTACCGAGGTGGAATCTGGTGTTAATCTGTTTGGGGGTAATGTCGATTGAATCGAAAACGGAGTGGATCAAGAAGCGATCTGGATGTGGAGAAGTTACCGGCGGTGGCTGAGGGCGTGCGGGCGAGGAGACGGGAGGAGGGAAGAGTGGTGGGGAGGAGATGCGGTGGAGCGGGGGAGGAAGAGAAGGCGGGAAGAGCGGGGGAAGAGGACAGGAGAGACTCCCCGACATAGTCGGGTGGGTCGAGACCGAAACATTGCTGCCATGTCACAAAAATGAAAAATCGGGTCATTCATTTGAAATGGAGTATAAAAATTGCTAAAGTTACCTTTTTCGGAGATTTTTTGGGGAAAGTGGAAATTTTAAAAGCAGACCCATCTCCACCTGTTTTTTTTCGAAAAAATGTTACCTAGACTCGTCACCCCAAACCACGAAGACTCCCTAAAGAAAAGTTAAAAAAATCACCCATGCCACTACATGACACGTTTGAGTACGATGTCGAGCTCACAGTGAGCATGCACTCATGCCCTCTTCTCTGGTAACCTAGCCAGGACGAGCCGAAGTTGAAGATTGTCACGTTAGATCCCTCTGGTCGCGGCCATATTCACCAATGCCTTCATCGAGCATCGCGTGACGTGGATCAAACGGACACGCATCTCCATCGTCGTCTCGTAGCAGCACTCCAACCTTCACAGTAGGCCGTCCTTGAACAGGATCTCTTCATCGGTGTCATGTGGGCTTTTTGCCCGGTGAGATGCTCATGTGGCGCGAGCTTACGCCATAATTGACGCCCCTGCTAGATTTTTGCCTGAGTGGCGGAGAAGGCACCCGACTGGTGGATCCACAACAAGGGTGGCTCCGGCGACAGAGCTGGAGTAACCTCCCAGGACTGGTGGACCAAGAGACTGACAGATGTCCCCTTCTCATTCGAGCAGGAGTCTAGCTCCCAGTCGATGTATCCGGATTAGTTAAACTCATATATGTTGCTAGTCATGTCGGAAATGTCCGGAGAGGTTAGGTTGGGGAGCAAGGCAGACTGAAAATGGAGTTAATCGAGAATCACTAGGATTTGATCCAGAGTGGAATTAGGAAGGGGATTTTGTGGCATTGAGGTGGACAGGTCCGACATGGCAGACACGTTTGGGCGGCTCCAAATCTGTGGCACATATGAACTAGGTTTAAGGGGTGTTCGTCAGCCTGGCTATATAAGAATATAAGATTGGTCTGGGGGTCTGGTTGGATGATTGTTTTTACCAAGATGGTGTTTGGTTTGTCCGATCGGACATATAAAAAGAAGTGGAGGGTCCGATTGACGATGCTCTTAGTTTCACTTCCAGGGTCTACACTTTCTTATACCATCTCAATTTTGAAACGGTGGAGAAAAATGCACTCAAATATGTGTGTTTTCAGTAGTAGTCATGAACTGAGATAGCACAGAGTTCTGTTGTAGATTTCCACTTTCAAAAAGAGTCTAGTAAAACTAAATATTACATCCACGTCCTTTTTAGAATCGTTAACGATCTCCTCTCCCTTTGATGACCCACAAGTATAGGGGATGAATCATAGTCATTTCGATAAGTAAGAGTGTCGAACCCAATGAGGAGCAAAAGGAATCAATAAGCGGTTTTCAACAAGACATTCTCTGCAAGTTTTGTAAGATTGTTTTGGTAGATAGTTTGATAGCAAGATAATTGGTAACAAATAACAAGTAAAGAAAAGTAGCAAGGTGCAGCAAGGTGGCCCAATCATTATTAATACCAAGGACAAGCCGGAGATACTTCTTGTAGTAATTAAAGCGCTCTTGAGGACACACGGGAATTCATCTACGGTCCATCGACTCGTATTCATTGCTTTGATAAGTTGCTATGTGGGTGGACCAAAGCTATGGTGCTATTCTTACTTGAACAGACAACCTACTTATGATTACCCCCTCCTGCAAGCATCCGCAGACACAAGAGAAGAATCAAGATAAATCTAACCATAGCATGAAACATATGGATCCAAACAGCCTCTTACGGAACAACTCACAAACTTGGATTTAGGTTTCAGTCACTCCCACAACCCATCATCTACAGACTAATTGTAAGTGCATCTAGTGTCACCCCTTGTTGGTTTTGGAGTATTGACGACAAACTTGGTTGAGGGACTAATGTGTTTGTGAGATTCAGAGGAGAACACGGGTAGAAGTCCCTATTGATTCGGTTTACCCATCAAAGATGGCCCCTAAAAATGTATGAAGACATTGAAGATAGTTCACAAAGAAATTGATGTAGAAGACAATGGTACGCGAAGATTTCCGCTTGAAGACAATGGAGCGCGAAGACATAGTATTTTGGTAGTTTCATTTTCTTCTTTCTTGAGTCATAGGAACAACCGCACTATTAAGTAGGGTCGAGGTAAACAAAGTCAGAAACTATGTGATGCTCAACCTAAAATCCTATGTCTTCCAGTGAAGACAATGAGAGGAAACATCTTCTAGAGTTGATTGAGTTGGCTTTACTTGGAGCTGAAGTAAAGTTGTCGTGTGTGTTTGAAATCAGATCGTTGGACACGTGTCGGTTGTCCACTGACCCAGGGTCATTTCGAACATATCATGTCGGGGTTGCCTCCTGGATATAAATAGCCACCCCCTCCACCATGAGTTGGTGGCTGCTCCGAGTTAGTGCATGACTTTAAACGTTTGAGAGCAACTCACCTCCAAAGTCTTTGAGAGAGAATCCTTGCAAGGACAAACCCAAAACACCAAGAGCCCAAAAGTGATTGAGCATCACTGAAGCCTTTATGTTCCGTGTGAACTGGAGACTTGGTACACCTGAAGACTATGATCTTCCAGCTGGTTAGACGTCACGTTCTGAGAATCCAAGAGCCATTGTGGATTGTCGATGAACGAAGTCTGTGATGGTTTGGAAGTCTGCCTTGAAGACTTACCTGAGTGATTAGGCGAGATTTGCGGATCTTAGCTCAAGGGGAATAAGGTGAAGACTAGGTCATCAGAGTTCAATCTCAGCCTCCCCAACCACACGTACAATTGTCACAGCTGTTGGAACTGGTCAAACAAATCAAGCAACTGGTTCTATCACTTCACTCCTTTACTTACTATTTAGTTTCATGGAGCCTTTGCATGCTCGTTCTGTTCGAAGACATTGTGTGAAGACATTCCCACTAACTGCATCTTTGTCTTCACACTATCTTCCTAAACTGCTCTGTTCTACCTAGCTGATGTTTGTCTTTGCATCTCACTTCAATTATAGTTGGCATACCAGCATGCCTAGTGTAGTTTATCTTCCGTTGTATCATGTTTAGTTGTTGTTTTAGTTTTGTGTCTTCAAAGACATTGACTGTTTTGAAGACTTACATAAAATTGCCTATTCACCCCCCTCTAGTCGATAACTAGCACTTTCAATTGGTATCAGAGCCTGGTGCTCCCTTGTTCTATGTGATTTGGTTTAACCATCTGGAGCTTTAGCTATGTCGGTTGCAGGGATAATCAACGTTTTGGCTGCGTGCCCTGTCTTCGATGGCACTGATTACCCCTAGTGGAAGAATAAGATGTGCATGCATATTGAAGCTATCGACAACGACCTCTGGTATGTCGTCAGGACTGGTTCTCTCAAAGTTGGTGAAGGTGTCACCGCCGACTAATGTGAAGAGATTCACGCAACTAGACTCAACCGCCAAGAACATCATCTGTGGTCATCTGACCAAAGGGAAGTATGGCCGTGTGAGTGCTCCGGAGTCTGTGAAGCTAGTCTGGGACTGGCTCTCCAAGGTCAATGAAGGCGTCTCTTCCCAGCGAGTCTCACAAATCAATGTTCTTCACAATCTCTTCAACCGCTTCAAGAGGCTCGACAATGAAAATGTCCAGCTTACCTTCGATCGTCTTACTGATATCACCAATGAGCTTCATGCTCTCGGTGCCACTGACATCACCAAACATGAAGTTGTGAAGAAGCTACTGACGTCTCTTGATAGTTCATTTGACACCCTGTCCTTAATGATGCAAGGGCGTCCAGATTTCAAGCAATTGGACCCCGTCGATATTCTCGAGAGACTCAATACTCACAAATTCCAACTATCTAAGAAGAGAGACATCTATGGTCCCAACTATGGACGTGCCCATGCTCTTAATGTAAAAGCTATATCTTCGTCTGAATACAGTTCTGGTGACCCTGAAGACATTGGCAGGGAACTTGCAATGCTTGTGAAGAAGTTCCAAAAGTTATCCAAGAAAAACCGCTTTGGAAGGTCTTCAAAGTATGATTCCAATAAGGGAGAGGCTTCCACTCGTGACTACAAGAAGAGAACTTGCCACAAATGCAAGAAGCCAAGCCACAACATGGTTGAATGTCCTCAATGGGAAAAGGAATCAAAGAAGAATAGGAAGAGCAAGGACTATGACTCTGATGAAAAGAAGAAGAAGAAATACTCAAAGTCTTCATCGCACAAGAAGACTTCCTCCAGTAAAGCTCGTGCATTTATCGGCAAGGAAATGGATTCAGAGGAGGAGTCTGCTTCTGAGGAGGTGCTGGAGCACTCTAAGGAGGACTCAGATTCAAGCATGGCAAGCCTGGCTCAAGCTTATGCGTCTGTCGCCAAGTCCATCTTCAGCAATGAAGACAATGGTCATGTCACCAACACTGAAGCTAATGTTGATGACGACTCTACTCCTGTCTACTGCTTCATGGCAAGAGGCGCAAAGGTAACTTCCCGTGTTGCCTACTTTGACACCTCAAGTGAAGATGACTCTGAAAGTGAATCCAAACCTAGCTATAAGACACTTGCTAAAATTGCAACTGAGCAACAAACTGCTATGGAAAAGATTCAAAAATTGTTAGACAAAAGCGATGATCTATTGGACGAGGAATACAATCGAAGTCAATCCTTAATTGAAGACGTTAAAAACCTTCAAGTTAAATTTGACGAGCTTCTAAGTCCTCATGATGCCCTCTCAGCCGATCATGAGAAGCTTTCCTGTGATTATCTTCAAAGCAAGCAAGATCTAGATAAACTAAGAGTGTCTCATGATGATCTTTGAACTAAAAATGATTCACTACTCGCTCAATAGATCAGTACTGCTCAGGAAGGATTTGTGCCACCTTGCTTGAAATGTCTTGAGCGTGATAATGCTACTTCTTCTGCTGAATGTTCAAATGCTTCAAATATTGCAATATGTTCAACTATTGATGTGGTAACTAACCCCTCTTCTAAGGAAACCACTACTATTGCTGATGAGAATGTTAGGTTGAAGACATTGCTTGAAACAGGCATGTACAAAAGCCTCAAAGGGCATCAAACTCTATGTGATGTCCTCAAGAAACAGATCTTGAACAAAAACTCTAGGAAAGAGGGTGTTGGTTTCGAAAGGAAAATGAATGTTGATGGATCCTACGGAAGCCTGAGTAGTACCCCAAAACCACCTGGGTTGATGCAAAGGGACCATCAATGGATCCATTCACACTATCTGTCTATAATTGTGCTAACCCTATCATCATTGATGAGTCATTTGACTCCAACTATAAACTGTTCAAAAATAAATATGGTGAAGTGTTTGCCAAGTTTATTGGAACTAACTGCAGTAATGGGTCCCCTCTGAAGAAGATTTGGGCGCCTAAAAGTATTCTCGAGAAGCTTCCCGTGAATGTCATCATGACACCACCAGGGAAGAAGACAAACCCCAGATGAAAGGCCTCATATGGTCCAATGTCTTAATACAGATAGAAGGCCTCATATGGTCGTCCTAATGCCTATGTTTTGCAGGGAAACAATGTTCGAGCTCATGAATATGAGCACCATTCTTTGAACCATCATGTTCATAAACCAAAGAATTCCTCTGCTTATTCACTTGAGTACTCTAACCCCCTATGAAGCTATTTGCTAGGGCTTCAAAGCCAAAATTCTCAGATGCCACACTTATACTCATTGCTTCTAAGCCATCCCTTCAAATGTGGGTGGTTAAGAAGAATTAACTTCTCTTGCAGGGACGGGTCTCCAGCCGAAACACATTGGGTTCTGAAGACAATGCTACAGACTTAAGTAAACTTATGGGGCACAAGATAAAATGCTCAAAGGGTCTTACTATGGTCTTCGTTCCATATCACATCCATGCAAAATGCTTTGAGAATGCATATCCTTCTGATGATGGCTGGGAGTCTATGACTATACTTCACATATGCTATGGACCAAAGACATAATCTTTCATGCAGAGACAGGTCTTTGACCAATTTGCATTTGGTTCTAAAGACAATGGCGGAGACCTGAACAATCTTGTTGGACGCAAGATAAAATGTCCAAATGGTCTTACCATTTATTTTGTCCATGGATTTCTTGATGATCGCCATGTCATATCCTCCGAGAAACTTACATTTCATGAAAGGCTTTGTTGTCAAATGTTTGTTCTTCACAATTGTCTTGGTGAAACCTATCCTACTAACTCATTGTAGGGTACATGATACGTCTCCAATGTATCTATAATTTTTGACGTATTCATGCCATGTTTATAATATGTTTACATGATTTTGGTATGATTTGATTAGAACTAACCCGGACTGACGTTGTTTTCGGCAGTACTATCGTGGTGTTGTTTTTGTGCAAAAACAAAAGTTCTCGGAATGCGATGAAAATCAACGGAGATTCTTTTTGGAAAATATAAAAAATACTCGGACAAAAATCTACCCGAGGGGAGTCTCATGGGCCCCACGAGGGTGGAGGACGCGCCCCCTGCCTCGTGGACTCCCTATGGGCCCCCCTGATGTGAAACCGACGCCAACCCCTCCTATAAATCCCCAAACTTCCAGAACATAACCTAGATCGGGAGTTCTGCCACCGCAGGCCTCTATAGCCACGAAAAACCAATTGGGACCCTGTTCTGGCACCCTGCCGGAGGGGGGATTCATCACCGGTGGCCATCTTCATCATCCCGACGCTCTCCATGAGGAGGAGGGAGTAGTTCACCCTCGGGGCTGAGGGTATGTATCAATAGCTATGTGTTCTCTCTCTCTCTCTCTCTCTCTCTCTTGTTCTTGATTTGGCACGATCTTGATGTACCGCAAGCTTTGCTATTATAGTTGGATCTTATGATGTTTCTCCCCCTCTACCCTCTTGTAATGGATTGAGTTTTCCCTTTGAAGTTATCTTATTGGATTGAGTATTTAAGGATTTGAGAACACTTGATTTATGTCTTGCATGTGCTTATCTGTGGTGACAATGGGATATTCACGTGATCCATGATACGTCTCCAACGTATCTATAATTTTTGATTGCTCCATGCTACTTTATCTACTGTTTTGGACTATATTGGGCTTTATTTTCCACTTTTATATTATCTTTGGGACTAACCTATTAACCGGAGGCCCAGCCCAGAATTGCTGTTTTTTTTGCCTATTTCAGTGTTTCGAAGAAACAGAATATCAAACGGAGTCCAAACGGAATGAAACCTTCGGGAACGTGATTTTCTCACCGAACGTGATCCAGGAGACTTGGACCCTACTCCAAGAAGTGCCAGAGGCGGTCACGAGGGTGGAGGGCGCCCCCTAGGCACGCCCCCTACCTCGTGGGCCCCCTGCTGCTCCACCGACGTACTCCTTCCTCCTATATATACCTACGTATCCCCAAACGATTAGAACAGGAGCCAAAAACCTAATTCCACCGCCGCAACCTTCTGTATCCACGAGATCCCATCTTGGGGCCTGTTCTGGAGCTCCGCCGGAGGGGGCATCCACCATGGAGGGCTTCTACATCAACACCATAGCCCCTCCGATGAAGTGTGAGTAGTTTACTTCGGACCTTCGGGTCCATAGCTAGTAGCTAGATGGATTCTTCTCTCTTTTTGGATCTCAATACAATGTTCTCCCCCTCTCTTGTGGAGATCTATTCGATGTAATCTTCCTTTTGCGGTGTGTTTGTTGAGACCAATGAATTGTGGGTTTATGATCCAGTATTATCTATGGAAAATATTTGATTCTTCTCTGAATTCTTTTATGTATGATTGAGTTATCTTTGCAAGTCTCTTCGAATTATCCTTTTGGTTTGGCCAACTAGATTGGTAGTTCTTGCAATGGGAGAAGTGCTTAGCTTTGGGTTCAATCTTGCGGTGTCCTTACCCAGTGACAGAAAGGGTTGCAAGGCACGTATTGTATTGTTGCCATCGAGGATAACAAGATGGGGTTTTTTATCATATTGCATGAATTTATCCCTCTACATCATGTCATCTTGCTTAAGGCATTACTCTGTTTTTAACTTAATACTCTAGATGCATGCTAGATAGCGGTCGATGAGTGGAGTAATAGTAGTAGATGCAGAATCGTTTCGATCTACTTGTGTCAGACGTGATGCCTATATACATGATCATTACCTAGATATACTCATAACTATGCTCAATTCTGTCAATTGCTCAATAGTAATTTGTTCACCCACCGTAGAATATCTATACTCTTGAGAGAAGCTACTAGTGAATCCTATGGCCCCCGGGTCTATTCTCATCATATCAATCTCTATCGCTTTATTTACTTGCTTTGTTTTTACTTTGCCTTTTACTTTTTACTTTGCATCTATCTATCAAAAATACAAAGAATATTATTTACCTTTTACTTTTTACTTTTTACTTTGCCTGAGGGAAATACTTACGCTACTTTGCTGTATCATCCTCTCCTCTTCGGGGAAATCCAACACAGTGCTCAAGAGGTAGCAAGAAGAATTTCTGGCGCCGTTGCCGGGGAGGCTCACGCAAGCAAGTCAACCATACCTAGTACCCATCGCAATCCCTATCTCTCGCATTACATTATTTGCCATTTGCCTCTCGTTTTCCTCTCCCCCACTTCACCATTGCCGTTTTATTTGCCCTCTCTTTCCCAGTCTCCTCCTCTCTTTCCCGTTGTCTTTCTGTTTGCTCGTGTGCTAGTTTGCTTGCCTGTGATAATGTCTAATTCCTTATCCGCTCCTATGTCTCCCGAGTTTGAAGTTCTTCACTTCAAGCAAAGGCAAGGAGAAAACTTAAAAGATGCTTGGTATAGGATGATGGAATCTTATCGTAAGTGCACCCTAGAGGTGAACTTTAGAATTCTTCTTCGTAATTTTTATGTTGGGTTAAATATGACGCATAGACAACTCTTGGATTGCATCGCCAAGGGAAATTTCATTGAGATTGATCCCAGTATTGCGCATGAAATTATAGAGGGAATAGTGGCAACACTACCCCAAAAGGGAGGATCTTATCCTACCCAGTAAGAAACCCAAGTGTTTGAGAAGATTTGCGAAGTAACAAAAATTTAACAAAAGTCCCTTGAGCCTCTTAAAAGTGTTAGCGGAAATCTTCACCGCATGAATATGTTGATTACTCTTTGTAATAAGCGGTTGGATTCTTACATCTAAAAATTTCCGAGTATGAAGGGAAGAAGAAAGAACCCCCCGGATTCGAGCATGACTCCAACAAAAAATTGAAAATCAAAGATGGCAATACCTAGATCTATCCTTGCTTTTATGCCTATCTAGGGGCGTTAAACGATAGCGCTTGTTGGGAGGCAACCCAATTTTATTTTGTGTTTTTGTTTTTGCTTATGTTTAGGAATAAATAATCCATCTAGCCTCTGTTTGGATGTGGTTTTGTCTTTTAGTTAGTGTTTGTGCCAAGTAGAACCTATAGGATAACCTACGATGATAGTTGATTTGATTCTGCTGAAAAACAGAAACTTTGCGTGCACGAATATAACTTTGTTAAATCACAGGAACGTACTTTTGCATTGATTATTTTTGCTTCTGTTCAATAAACAAATTGTCCAGGACTTCCTATTTTGGTATAATATTTAGAGTTCCAGAAGTTTGCGTTAGTTACAGATTGCTACAGACTGTTCTATTTTTGACAGATTCTGTTTTACGTGTGTTGTTTGCTTATTTTGATGAATCTATGTCTAGTAAAATAGTTTATAATCCATAGAGAAGTTGGAATACAGTAGGTTTAACACCAATATAAATAAAGAATGAGTTCATTACAGTACCTTGAAGTAGTCTTTTGTTTTCTTTCTCTAACGGAGCTCACGAGATTTCTGTTGAGTTTTGTGTTGTGAAGTTTTCAAGTTTTGGGTGAATTCTTTTGATGGATTATGGAACAAGGAGTGGCAAGAGCCTAAGCTTGGGGATGCCCATGGCACCCCCAAGATAATCCAAGGACACCAAAAAGTCAAAGCTTTGGGGATGCCCCGGAAGGCATCCCCTCTTTCGTCCACTTCCATCGGTAATTTACTTGAAGCTATATTTTTATTCACCACATGATATGTGTTTTGCTTGGAGCGTCTTGTATTATTTGTGCCTTTGCTTGTTAGTCTACCACAATCATCCTTGATGTACACACCTTTTGAGAGAGCCATACATGAATTGGAATTTGTTAGAATACTCTATGTGCTTCACTTATATCTTTTGAGCTTGATAGTTTTGCTCATAGTACTTCACTTATATCTTTTGAGCGTGATAATTTTTGCTCTAGTGATTCACTTATATCTTTTAGAGCATGGTGGTGGATTTGTTTTAAAGAAACTATTGATCTCTCATGCTTCACTTAGATTATTTTGAGAGTCGTTAATAGCATGGTAATTTGCTTAATGTTAATATACTTGGTATTCAAGATATGTGAAACTTTCTTTTGAGTGAATTGAATACTAAGATAAGTTTGATGCTTGATAATTGTTTTGAGATATGGAGGTTATAATATCGAAGTCGTGCTAGTTGGGTGATTATGAATTTGAGAAATACTTGTGTTGAAGTTTGCAAGTCCCGTAGCATGCACGTATGGTTAAAGTTGTGTAACAAATTTGAAACATGAAGTGTACCTGGCTTGTGCATCCTTATGAGTGGCGGTCGGGGACGAGCGATGGTATTTTCCTACCAATCTATCCCCCTAGGAGCATGCGCGTAGTACTTGATTTTTGATGGCTTCTAAATTTTTGCAATAAGTATATGAGTTCTTTTGACTAATGTTGAGTCCATGGATTATACGCACTCTCACCTTTCTGCCTTTGCTAGCCTCTTCGGTACCGTGCATTGTCCTTTCTCACCTTGAGAGTTGGTGCAAACTTTGCCGATGCATCCAAACCTCGTGATACGATATGCTCTATCACACATAAACCTCCTTATATCTTCCTCAAAACAGCCACCATTCCTACCTATTATGGCATTTCCATAGCCATTCCGAGATATATTGCCATGCAATTTCCACCATCATCATCATGACATACATTACTTTTGTCATATTGCCATTGCATGATCATGTAGTTGACATCCTATTTGTGGCAAGGCCACCATGCATTATTTTTCATACGTGTCACTCTTGATTCATTGCACCATCCCGGTACACCGCCGGAGGCATTCATATAGAGTCATATCTTGTTCTAAGTTTCGAGTTGTAATCCTTATGTTGAAATCAATAGAAGTGTGATGATCATCATTATTTGAGCATTGCCCAAAAAAAAGAAAGGCCAAAAAAAAGAAAGGCCCAAAAAAAGGGGCAATGCTACTATCTCTTTTTCCACACTTGTGCTTCAAAGTAGCACCTTGTCCTTCATGTAGTAAGTCTCATATATTGTGCTTCAAAGTAGCACATTGTTCTTCATGTAGTGAGTCTCATAAGTTGTCTTTTTATACTAGTGGGAATTTCATTATAGAACTTGACTTGTATATTCCTACGATGGGCTTCCTCAAATGCCCTAGGTCTTCATGAGCCAGCGAGTTGGATGCACACCCACTAGTTTTCTTTTGTTGAGCATTCATAGCTCTAGTGCATCCGTTGCATGGCAATCCCTACTCCTCATGTTGACATTAATTGATGGGCATCTCCATAGCCCGTTGATTAGCCTCGTCAATGTGAGACTTTTTTTTGTCTTCTCCACACAATCCCCATCATCATATTCTATTCCACCCATAGTGCTATATCCATGGCTCACGCTCATGTATTGCGTGAAGGTTGAAAAAGTTTGAGATTATTTAAGTATGAAACAATTGCTTGGCTTGTCTTCGGGGGTATAGAAGTTGGGAACATCTTTGTCTGACGAAAATGAAGCATAGCCTAACTATATGATTTTGTAGGGATGAACTTTCTTTGTCCATGTTATTTTGAGAAGACATGATTTCTTTGATTAGTATGCTTGAAGTATTATTATTTTTGTGTCAATATGAACTTTTGTCTTGAATCTTTCGGATCTGAATATTCATATCACAATTTTTAAGAAGATTTACATTGAAATTATGCCAAAGTATCACTCCGCATCAAAAATTATTTTTTTATCATTTACCTACTCGAGGACGAGCAGGAATTAAGCTTGGGGATGCTTGATACGTCTCCAACGTATCTATAATTTTTGATTGCTCCATGCTACTTTATCTACTGTTTTGGACTATATTGGGCTTTATTTTCCACTTTTATATTATTTTTGGGACTAACCTATTAACCGGAGGCCTAGACGAGAATTGCTGTTTTTTTGCCTGTTTCTGTGTTTCGAAGAAACGGAATATCAAACGGAGTCCAAATGGAATGAAACCTTTGGGAATGTGATTTTCTCACCGAAGTGATCTAGGAGACTTGGACCCTACTCCAAGAAGTGCCAGAGGCGGTCACGAGGGTGGAGGGCGCCCCCTGGGCGCGCCCCCTACCTCATGGGCCCCCTGCTACTCCACTAACATACTCCTTCCTCCTATATATACCTACATATCCCCAAACGATCAGAACAGGAGCCAAAAACCTAATTCCACCGGCAACCTTCTGTATCCACGAGATCCCATCTTGGGGCCTGTTCCGGAGCTCCGCCGGAGGGGCCATCCACCACGGAGGGCTTCTACATCAACACCATAGCCCCTCTGATGAAGTGTGAGTAGTTTACTTCAGACCTTTTGGTCCATAGCTAGTAGCTAGATGGCTTATTCTCACTTTTTGGATCTCAATACAATGTTCTCCCCCCTCTCTTATGGATATCTATTCGATGTAATCTTCTTTTTGCGGTGTGTTTGTTGAGACCGATGAATTGTGGGTTTATGATCCAGTATTATCTATGGAAAATATTTGATTCTTCTCTGAATTCTTTTATGTATGATTGAGTTATCTTTGCAAGTCTCTTCGAATTATCCTTTTTGGTTTGGCCAACTACATTGGTAGTTCTTGCAATGGGAGAAGTGCTTAGATTTGGGTTCAGTCTTGCGGTGTCCTTACCCAGTGACAGAAAGGTTTGCAAGGCACGTATTGTATTGTTGCCATCGAGGATAACAAGATGGGGTTCTTATCATATTGCATGAATTTATCCCTCTACTTCATGTCATCTTGCTTAAGGCGTTACTCTATTTTTAACTTAATACTCTAGATGCATGCTGGATAGCGGTCGATGAGTGGAGTAATAGTAGTAGATGCAGAATCGTTTCGATCTACTTGTCTCGGACGTGATGCCTATATACATGATCATTACCTAGATATACTCATAATATGCTCAATTATGTCAATTGCTCAACAATAATTTGTTCACCCACCGTAGAATATCTATGCTCTTGAGAGAAGCCACTAGTGAAACCTATGGCCCCCGGGTCTATTTTCATCATATCAATCTCTATCACTTTATTTACTTGCTTTGTTTTTACTTTGATTTTTACTTTTTACTTTGCATCTATCTATCAAAAATACCAAAAATCTTATTTATCATCTCTATCAGATCTCACTCTCGTAAGTGACCGAGAAGGGATTGACAACCCCTAATCGCGTTGGTTGCGAGTAGCTATCGTTTTGTGTAGGTACGAGGGACTTGTGTGTGGTCTCCTACTGGATTGATACCTTGGTTCTCAAAAACTGAGGGAAATACTTACGCTACTTTGCTGCATCATCCTCTCCTCTTCGGGGAAATCCAATGCAGTGTTCAAGAGGTAGCAATCCACTTGATGTATGTTTTGGTGATTAATGACCCACAAGTATAGGGGATCTATCATAGTCCTTCCGATAAGTAAGAGTGTAGAACCCAACAAGGAGCAGAAGGAAATGACAAGCGCTTTTCAGTAAAGTATTCTCTGCAAGCACTGAAATTATCGGTAACAGATAGTTTTGTGATAAGGTAATTTGTAACGGGTAACAAGTAACAAAGTAACTAAGGTGCAGAAAGGTGGCCCAATCCTTTTGGCAGCAAAGGACAAGCCTGGACAAACTCTTATATAAATCAAAGCGCTCACAAGGACACATGGGAATTATTGTCAAGCTAGTTTTTATCATGCTCATATGATTCGCATTCATTACTTTGATAATTTGATATGTGGGTGGACTGGTGCTTGGGTACTACCCTTCCTTGGACAAGCATCCCACTTATGATTAACCTCTCTCTCAAGCATCCGCAACTACGAAAGAAGAATTAAGGTAAACCTAACCATAGCATGAAACATATGGAGCCAAATCAGCCCCTTACAAAACAACGCATAAACTAGGGTTTAAGCTTCTGTCACTCTAGCAACCCATCATCTACTTATTACTTCCCAATGCCTTCCCCTAGGCCCAAATAATGGTGAAATGTCATGTAGTCGACGTTCACATAGCACCACTAGAGGAGAGACAACATACATCTCATCAAAATATCGAACGAATACCAAATTCACATGACTACTTATAACAAGACTTCTCCCATGTCCTCAGGAACAAACATAACTACTCACAAATCATATTCATGTTCATAATCAGAGGGGTATTAATGTGCATAAAGGATCTGAACATATGATCTTCCACCGAGTAAACCAACTAGCATAAACTACAAGGAGTAATCAACACTACTAGCAACCCACAGGTACCAATCTAAGGTTTTGAGACAAAGATCGGATACAAGAGATGAACTAGGGTTTGAGAGGAGATGGTGCTGGTGAAGATGTTGATGGAGATTGACCCCCTCTCGATGAGAGGATCGATGGTGATGACGATGGCGACGATTTCCCCCTCCCGGAGGGATGTTTCCCCGGCAGAATAGCTCCACCAGAGCCCTAGATTGGTTCCGCCTCGAGAAGGCGGCGCTTCGTCCCGAAAGCTTCCTTACAATTTTTTTTCCAGGGCAAAAGACACCATACACCAGAAGATGGGCATCGGGGGGCTGCCAGGTGGCCCACGAGGCAGGGGGCGCACCCAGGGGGGTAGGGCGTGCCCTGCACCCTCATGGACAGTGGGTGGCCCCCCTCTGGTGCTTTCTTCGCCCAATATTTTTAATATATTCCAAAACTAACTTCCGTGGAGTTTCAGGACTTTTGGAGTTGTGCAGAATAGGTCTCTAATATTTGCTCCTTTTCCAGCCCAGAATCCCAGCTGCTGGCATTCTCCCTCTTCATGTAAACCTTGTAAAATAAGAGAGAAAAGGCTTAAGTATTGTGACATGATGTGTAGTAATAGCCCATAATGCAATAAATATCGATATAAAAGCATGATGCAAAATGGACGTATCAACTCCCCCAAGCTTAGAGTGTCCTCAAGCGAAAGCCGATATCCAAAAGTATGTCCACATGTTTGGAGATAGAGGTGTCAATAAAATAAAATATGGACATGAGGGCATCATGATCATTCTTAGAACAACAACATATATATTGTCATATGATTTCTTATGCTAAAGTAACAATCTATTCACAATGTAAAGTATGAATCAGAAACTTAATTGAAAACTAACAAACTATAATCTCAGTGATTGAAGCAATTGCAATTTATCATAACATCAGAAAGAGTCAATATAAGAGCTTTTCAGCTAGTCCACATACTCGACTATCATTTAATCTTTCACAATTGCTAACACTCACGCGATACTTATGGGTATGAAGTTTCAATCGGACACAGAGAAAGATAGGGGCTTATAGTTTTGCCTCCCAACCTTTTACCTCAAGGGTAATGTCAACAATAATACTTTATGAAAACCTACATCCAATTGGATACTCATGCGATCTTTTTGTTTCTTTTTATTCTTTCTTTTTTGTATTCCCTCAATATCATAGCAAGATAGCAAAGCCCTCGAGTCAAAACTAATCTTTATTATATATAGCTCACGGACTTGATTACATAGATAGGTATCAACACAAAAACTCAAAGCTAGATCGTAAACTTTATTCTACTAGATCAAGATATAACCAAAAGGATCGAACTAAGAATAACGGTAAAGATAGAAGTGATGGTGATACGATACCGGGGCACCTCCCCCAAGCTTGGCAGTTGCCAAGGGGAGTGCCCATACCCATGTGTTTATGTCTCTTTCTTCGGAGGTGGTGATGTAATATTCTTGGCGATGATGCCCCTTAGGATACGGTTCTCTTCCTCGAGCTTATTGACTTGTTGCTTAAGATCCATTGTTTCCTTACGGAGTTTACCCGCGACGGTTAAAGCTTCTTTCACCCATGGATGTTGCATAGCTGCGGGAGAACAAGTAACACTCTTTTTCATATTTTCATAAGAAAGAAATCTAGCATTGGGAGGGATGACCGAATTTGGAATTGCTGAGCTGTGGAGTTCCTCCATCATAAATCTGGCTTGGAGACGAGAAGTAACTTCTTGATCCTCCTCCATGGCATCTATCCTTTTTAAGTTGGCCTCCATCTCTTCCTCCGTTGATGTCCAAAGTGGTCAACATCGCTGTTTGCTCTTGGCCCCGGTGTCGGACTAGATACCCGAGTCTCCCCGACTGACTCTTCAGAAGACATCTTGCTCTAGATCTGCTGCAGAAACAACTCAAAACAAAAACAGAGGATTTTGTCGTGGTACGGTGGTCAAAACCTTCGGAGATTATATAATGAATTTTTACCGACTAAAAGAAGTATCATGTAAGAAAACGGAGTCCAGAGGGCACACGAGGTGCCCACGAGGCAGGGGCGCGCCCTCCACCCTCGTGGATGCCTCATGTCCCTTTCGGACTACTTCTTATTTTCCTATTTTTTAAAATATTCCAAAACGGAGAAAAATTGCTATTAGAACTATTTTGGAGTCGGTTTACTTACCGTACCACATACCTATTCCTTCTCAGAGTCTGAAACGTTCTGGAAAGTGTCCCTTATGTACTCCTCCGGGGTTACGGTGTCAATAACATTGGTTTCAACAATTATGGGATTACCTGAGATATAGTGTTTGATTCTTTGACCATTCACCACCTTCGGATTTGTGCCTTCCAAGTTGTTGATTTTTATGGCACCGGAACGATAGACCTCCTCGATAATGTAAGGACCTTCCCATTTAGAG
This sequence comes from Triticum aestivum, assembly GCF_018294505.1. Classification (NCBI taxonomy): domain Eukaryota; kingdom Viridiplantae; phylum Streptophyta; class Magnoliopsida; order Poales; family Poaceae; genus Triticum; species Triticum aestivum. Next base: position 179,613,012 of record NC_057804.1, read on the forward strand.
AGAAGTTTTCCTGCAAAGAATCTTAAACGAGAGTTGTACAGCAAAACATAATCACCTACATTAAACTCACGCTTTTGTATCCTTTTGTCATGCCATCTTTTAACTTTTTCTTTAAACAGTTTGGCGTTCTCATAGGCCTGGGTTCTCCATTCATCAAGTGAGCTAATGTCAAATAGCCTCTTCACACCGGCAAGTTTGAAATCATAATTGATCTCTTTAATAGCCCAATATGCCTTATGTTCTAGCTCGAGAGGTAAGTGCATGCTTTTCCATAAACCATTTTATACGGAGACATACCCATAGGATTCTTATATGCTGTTCTATAGGCCCATAATGCATCATCAAGTTTCTTGGACCAATTCTTTCTAGATCTATTAACAGTCTTTTGCAAAATTAATTTAATCTCTCTATTACTCAATTCTACCTGGCCACTAGACCGTGGATGGTATGGAGATGCAATTCTATGATTAACATCATACTTAGCAAGCATTTTACAAAAAGCACCATGAATAAAATGTGAACCACCATCAGTCATTAAGTATCTAGGGACTCCAAACCTCAGAAAAATAACTTCTTTAAGCATATTAATAGAGGTGTTATGATCAGCACTACTAGTTGGAATAGCCTCTACACACTTAGTAACATAATCAACAACAACTAAAATATGTGTATACCCATTAGAGGAAGGAAACGGTCCCATATAATCAAAGCCCCAAACATCAAATGGTTCAATAACAAGTGAATAGTTCATAGGCATTTCTTGACGTCTACTAATATTACCAATTCTTTGACATTCATCACAAGACAAGACAAACTTACAGGCATTTTTGAAAAGAGTAGGCCAATAAAAACCGGATTACAATACCTTATGTGCAGTTCTATCTCCCGCGTGATGTCCTCCATATGCCTCGGAGTGACACTTGCGTCGGATCTGTTCCTATTCATGCTCAGGTACACAATGTATAATAACACCATCGACTCCTTCTTTATAAAGGTGTGGGTCATCCCAAAAGTAATGTCTTAAATCATAGAAAAACTTTTTCTTTTGCTGGTATGTGAAACTAGGTGGTATAAATTTAGCAACAATGTAATTAGCATAATCAACATACCATGGAGTAGTACGAGAAGCATTTATGATAGCTAATTGCTCATCAGGAAAGCTATCATGAATAGGTAGTGGGTCATCAAGAACATTTTCTAACCTAGACAAGTTGTCTGCAACGGGGTTCTCAGCACCCTTTCTATCAATAATATGCAAATCAAATTCTTGTAGCTAGAGAACCCATCTAATAAGTCTAGGTTTAGCATCTTTCTTTTCCATGAGATATTTAATAGGAGCATGATCAGTGTGAACCATTACTTCGGAATCAACAATATAAGGTCTGAACTTATGTAAGTTCATCTAGTGCCCCTTAGTGATTTTGGTGTATTGAAGGCTTATAGGTTAAGGGACTAATATGTTTGTGAGTGTACACAGGCTCTATAAGTCGATGAGGAGTTTGATATTTACTGTGAAAGTCGACCCCTAAAAATGTATGTCTTCAGCCGAAGACTTTGGTTCTCCTGAAGATTTTGAAAGTGAAGAAATTGGTGTGACCTTGAAGACTTGGATATTCATGCGAGGATTATGAAGCGTGAAGACTTTTGTTTTCGTAGTTTCATTTTCTCTTTCTTGAGTCATAGGGAACACCGTACTGTTAAAGGGGGTCAAGGTAATACTAAGGAAACTAATTTCTAAGTGGTGCTCATCTCAAAATCCTACACCTATCCAATCCTTTCGAGAGAAGCCATTGGAAATCTCATATCAGTTCAGTCAATTTCTTCAGTGACAGAGACAAAGATCTTTTGGTCTTTGAGGAATATGTTCTGACTGAGGAGTTAGGAATTTGCCAGTGCGGATTGCCTAGACAGTGAGGAACATGATAACCTTGAGGAATTTGATACCTCAAATCCGACTGTTGTTGTGCCACGCGCCAGCTGTCCAAAATATCCTACCACCTAACGGTCATATCATTGAAGGGCATTTATGTCTTATCATGTCGGGCTGCTCCCTAGGCTATAAATAGCCGCCCCCCTACAACCACTAGCTGGTTGGCTGCTCCGAGAGAAACTAACACTTGTCATTGAGAGCATCCCATCCTCCGAGGACTTTGAGCGAAAATCATCAAGTGAGGAAAACCCAAACACCTACAAACCCAAAGTGATTGAGCATCAATGAAGAGATTGTTCCTGTGTGGAACTGATGCTTGTTACCTTTGAGGACTGTGTATCCTCCAGACGGTTAGGCATCATGGTCTGAGCATCCAAGAGGAATTGTGGATCGCCGAGTGACCAAGTCTGTGAAGGTTTGGAAGTCACCTATGAAGACTTACCACGAGTGTTGGGCGAGGTCTGTGTGACTTTAGCTCAAGGAGAATACGGTGAGGACTGTGTGTCCGGGACTGTGTGTCCTCGAGTTCAAATACTCAACCGCTCCAACCAGACGTACAACTGTCACAACAGTTGGAACTGGCCTACCAAATCATTGTCTTCACCAAGCCAACTAGTTCTATTTCCTCAACCCTTTCAATTCCTCATTCTTGTGTTGATGAACCTGATCATTACTGTTTGAAGACTTTGACTGAAGACTTTCTCTATTTCCTCAATCCTATTTCTTCAGTCACATAGTCTTCAGCCTACTTATCCGGTTATCACACTTTCTGTACTTTGTGTTTGTTTTCATTTCATCATGATGACTGTGCTACTACTCCGTTATACTTATACCTGAGTACTTATTCCACTGCTAGTGAGTCGTTACTTAGGAATTTCTTCACCTAGAAATTCCTCAGTGACGAATTTGTAAAAACCGCCTATTCACCCCCTCTAGTCGATATAACGCACTTTCAACTTATCACAAGCAAATACAACTGCTAAAAATTCTTTCTCAATTGCAGCATAATTTCTCCGGGCACTGTCTAGAGTTTTACTAGCATATTGGATAACATTTAATTTCTTATCAACTCTTTGTCCTAGAACAACACCTACAGCATAGTCGCTTGCATCACACATGATTTCAAACGGTAAATTCCAATCAGGAGGCTGAACAATAGGTGCAGAAATCAAGGCTTTCTTAAGTATTTCAAATGCTTCTACACAATCATCATCAAAGACAAAAGGAACATCTTTTTGTAAGAGATTAGTCAGAGGCCTAGAAATTTTTGAGAAGTCTTTAATGAACCTCCTATAAAAACCTCCATGACCAAGGAAACTTCTTATACCTGTGATATCCTTAGGACATGGCATCTTTTCAATAGCATCAACTTTAGCTTTATCAACTTCAATACCTCTTTCAGAAATCTTATGCCCCAAGACAATACCTTCATTAACCATAAAGTGGTGTAAGTGCATCTAGTGCCCCTTAGTGATTTTGGTGTATTGAAGACTTATAAGTTAAGGGATTGATGCGTTTGTGAGTGTACACAGGTCTATATGTCTATGAGGAGTTTGATGTTTACAGAGAAAGTCGACCCCTAAAAATGAAGTTCTTCAACTGAAGACTTTGGATTTCTGAAGACTTTCTGAAGACTTTGAAAGTAAAGAAATTGGTGTAACCTTGAAGACTTGGTATTCATTCGAGGAACATGAAGCGTGAAGACTTTTGTTTTCGTTGTTTTATTTTCTCTTTCTTGAGTCATAGGAAACACCATACTATTAAAGGGGGTCGAGGAAATACTAAGGAAAAATTTCCATGTGATGCTCAACTCAAAATCCTACACCTACCAATCCCTTCGAGTGAAGCCATTGGAAATCTCATACAGTTCAGTCATATTCTTCAGTGACGGAGACAAAGTTCTTCTGGTATCTGAGGAATTTGTTCTGACTGAGGAGTTAGGAATTCGCCAGTGTGAATTGCCTACACAGTGAGGAACATGATAGCCCTGGGGAATTTGATAGTCAAAATTCCAACCGTTGTTATGCTATGCCAGCTGTTCCAAAATATCTACCCACCTAACGGTCATATTAGACAAGGGAATTTATGTCTTATCATGTCGGGCTGCTCCCTAGGCTATAAATAGCCGCCCCCCCCTTCAACCACTAGCTGGTTGGCTGCTCCGAGAGAAACTGACACTTGTCAATTGAGAGCATCCCATCCTCCGAGGACTTTGAGCGAAAATCGTCAAGTGAGGAAAACCCAAAACCCAACACCTACAAACCCAAAGTGATTGAGCATCACTAAAGAGATTGATCCTGCGTGGATCTGGCGCTTGTTTCCTTTGAAGACTATGCTTCTTCCAGACGGTTAGGCGTCAAGGTCTAGAGAATCCAAGAGGAATTGTGGATCGCCGAGTGACCGAGTTTGTGAAGGTTCGGAAGTCACCTGAAGACTTACCACGAGTGATTGGGCGAGGTCTGTGTGACCTTAGCTCAAGGAGAATACGGTGAGGACTATGTGTCCGGGACTGGGTGTCCTCGAGTTTAAATACTCAGTCGCTCCAACCAGATGTACAACTGAGACAGCAGTTGGAACTGGTCTACCAAATCATTGTCTTCATCGAGCTTACCTGTTCTATTTCCTCAACTCTTCCATTTCCTCATGTCTGTTGTTGTGTGCCTGTTCATATCTGTTTGAAGACTTTGACTGAAGACTTTCTCAATTTCCTTAGTTCAATTTCTTCAGTCTGTCCGTCTTCTTTCTTGTGTTATCCTGTGTTTACGCTTTCTGTACTCTGTGCTTGTCTTCATTTCATCATGATGATTATGCTTGTGTTCTGTTATGTTTACTTCTGAGTACTTATTCCGCTGCAAGTAGTTCTTCAGTTAGGAATTTCCTCACCAGCAAATTCCTCAGTGAAGAATTCATAAAAATCGCCTATTCACCCCCCTCTAGTCGATATAACGCACTTTCAAGTGGCACTTCTCCCAATTCAAGACAAGATTAGTTTCTTCACACCTCTGTAAGACTCGACCAAGGTTTCTTAAGAAATCATCAAAAGAAGTTCCATACACGGAGAAATCATCCATGAAAACCTCAACAATCTTTTCACAAAAGTCAGAGAATATAGCAGGCATACATCTTTGAAAGGTAGCAGGTGCATTACATAAACCAAAAGGCATACGTCTATAAGCAAAGGTACCGAAAGGGCAAGTAAAAGTGGTATTTTCCTAATCCTCTTTTGACACAGGTATTTGAGAGAAACCAGAATAACCGTCTAGAAGCAAAAATGTGTATGTTTGGATAATCTTTCTAGCATTTGATCAATAAAAGGTAAAGGGTAATGATCTTTGCTAGTAGCTTTATTTAATTTGCGGAAATCAATTACCATTCTATAACCTGTAACAATTCTTTGTGGGGTCAATTCATGTTTATCATTAGGAACAACAGTAATACCTCCCTTCTTAGGGACACAATGGACATGACTTGCCCACTGACTATCAGAAACATGATAAATTATACCTGCCTCCAGAATCTTTAGTATTTCATTTCTTACCACTTCTTTCATCTTAGGATTTAACCGTTGTTGGTGATCAACAGCTGGTTTAGCGTCTTTCTCCAATTTTATTTTGTGCTGGCATAGAGTGGGACTAATTCCCTTAAGATCATCAAGAGTATATCCAATAGCAGCACGGTGCTTCTTCAAAGTGTTCAATAATTTCTCTTCTTCTTGCTTTGAAAGGTTATCACTAATAATAACAGGATATATTTTCTTTTCATCAAATAAGCATATTTAAGAGTATTAGGTAATGGTTAAGCTCAAACACGGGATCACCCTTGGGTGGAGGGGAATCCCCTAAGATTTCAACAGGCAAGTTTTGTTTCAATATAGGTCCCTGTATAAAGAATACTTCATCTATTTCCCTTCTTTCATTCATAAACATATCATTTTCATGGTCAAGCAAATATTGTTCTAAAAGATCATTAGGAGGCACTGCAATAGAAGCAAGACCAATAATGTCATCTTTACTAGGCAATTCTTTATCATGGGGTTGTCTACGGAATTTATCAAAATTAAAATCATGAGACATATCCCCTAAACCAACAGTAACAATATCCTTTTCGCAATCTATCTTAGCATTAACAGTATTCAAGAAGGGTCTACCAAATATAATGTGACAAAAGTCATCTTGTGGGGAACCAAGAACAAGAAAATCTGTAGGATATTTAACTTTCCCACACAAGACTTCAACATCTCTAACAATCCCAATTGGTGAAATAGTACCTTTATTGGCAAGCTTAATTGTAACATCAATATCTTCTATCTCAGTAGGTGCAACATCATGCATAATTTCTTTGTATAAGGAATGGGGCATTGCACTCGCACTAGCACCCATATCACATAAGCCATGATAACAATGATCTCCTATTTTAACAGAAACAGCAGGCATGCCGACAACAGGTCTATGTTTATTTTTTGTATCGGGTCTAGCAATTCTAGCAGCTTCATCACAGAAATAAATAGCATGCCCATCAATATTATCGACCAAGAGATCCTTAACCATAGCAATACTAGGTTCAACTTTAATTTGTTCAGGTGGTGTGGGTGTTCTAGCATTACTCTTACGAACCATAAGCTTTAGCATGATCCTTTATTCTAACAGGGAAAGGTGGTTTCTCAATATAAGTGGTAGGAACAATAGGATCAACATTATAAGTGATAATCCTTTCTTCAACTTTAATAAGTTCTACTAATTTTACTTCAATGGGAGGATGATATTTAAGCCACTTCTCCTTAGGGAGATCAACATGAGTAGCAAATGATTCACAGAAAGAAGCTACTATCTCAGAGTCAAGTCCATATTTAGTGCTAAATTCACGAAAAGCATCGGTATCCATAAAAGATTTAACACAATCAAACTTAGGTGTTATACCTGACTTCTTACCTTCGTCGAGTTCCCAATCTTCAGAGTTGCGTTTAATTCTTTCCAATAAATCCCATCTGAATTCAATAGTCTTCATCATGAAAGAACCAATACAAGAAGTATCGAGCATGGAGCGATTATTGAGAGAAAGCCGAGCATAAATTTTTTGAATAATAATTTCTCTTGAGAGATCATGATTGGGGCATGAATATAACATTGACTTAAGCCTCCCCAAGCTTGAGCAATACTTTCTCCTTCGCGAGGCCAAAAATTATATATATAATTACGATCACGATGAACCAGATGCATACACTGGTACGCGTCGGTGCTATACAAACGGTTTAAAATCCCTTTCCGTGGCGGCATTTGGAACCGTCGCCTAGTGAGTGTGGGCGATTAGGGGGTCCTTCCCACACGACCCAGAAACCGTTGGGGATATGCCCTCCTGGCACGCACGCTCGGCAAAATGAGGTCATGTGCGATCAACGAGCGGCCAAATACGGTTATACGTACAGTAGTGCTAAAAAAATTATACATGCGACATCATTTCCTGTTGTAAGTACATCCCACATAGTCAGTCCCCGTGAAATGTTTCCGTTCATATATACATCCCACACAGTCGCTGCAAGGAAAACGTTTCCGTTTGTAGGTACATCACACACAATTTTCCCCGTTAAATCGTTTGTGATGGCACATAATATTAAAAAAATTATCATTTGCATTATTGAATGCATCACACACGGTGCGTAGAAGAAACTGTGTGGCAAAGGCTATCCATCACACATAGTTTTTATGCGGTAAACATTTGCGCAAGGTGGCCTAACGCAAACATTTTTGAAGAGAATGTCATGTGTGATTGTTCATCGATCCAACACGGTTTATTCCCAGAAACTGTGTGCATTGCCTTAGGTCATCGCCCACGGTATTTTCTGAATAACGTTTGCAATAGCAAAAACCAATTAGCAGGCTAATTGCCCTATTATAAATAATCCATTTATTAATCTAATTGACATTCATATTAAACACATAATATATTTCATTCCCATATTAAGGAAGGAGGATTTCATAATTGAAATACATCAGAGTACAACATGATAGCTTCAGCACTCAGCTACCCCATTACACAACTTCACCAGCACCAAGTTTCACATGCAACATCTAGAACCTTTCAAAATTAGCATCATAGATGGTACAAAGACAGATGCATCTCATCTGGAAAACTGCCGAAGCGGAAGGCAAATATTGAGCCTTCATTGATGTTGGAGGTCTTTGCAACTTTAGGCCAATGCCTGTGGATGATTGACCATCCATCCTTTTTCCTCTTCAGGAACAGTTCAATATTGAACCGTGGGTGTTGTATGAAAACCTTCCTCGCCTCCTGACCATAGAGGTGGTTTGAGAGGTAATCATCAGTGAACTGCTTTGGAAAGTCCTGAAAACAAGGATGTGCATAAATATCTTCTCTATATTGGAAATGGGGCAAAGGAATAAAAAAAGGCAAGGTATAATAGTTAGTACCATCTTGTAGTGAACTGATGTCTTCTTCATTATGCAGACAAAGATCTTGTTGTTTTTTGTCGCCAATTTCTTTATCCTAACAATCTTTCTGAGTTTCTTGACTTGATTGATATTCATGGACAACTCATTTCCCCATATGCAAAAAGGGTCGAACAGTGGGTCAAAACCTCTGACAGGAAGACCTACATGTGCAAGACCAAAATTTTAAAAACCTAAGTATTAGAATGGTTCCTGCAATTGCACAATAATGTGCTATTAGACAACGGACCATGCACGTGCTAACCTCGATTGTAAACCTCAGTGCTTCCCATTATATTGTTTCCCTGCAACACATATAAGGTAGTTAGTCATCAGGTTAAGTAAGGGTTCACATGCTATCAGTAAAATATGTTGATGAAAAATAAGTACATTGCAGATTCATCAGATTAATTCAAGCCACATGAAAAACCCATTTATGCAAACCAAGCAAGATTAAGAACTAGGAAATATAGCACTTGTATATGTTTCTCATGTATTAAGTGCAGCCAAATTCGATTTATTCCTCACATGCACAACAATACAAAATTCCAACCACGACAATTGGATCGCATTGCAGAATTGAACCGGATAGTTAACTAAACACCACAACAAATGAACCAAACATTAACTAAGCACCACATTGCACAATATAACATACTCGTAATAGAAGATCAGATAGTTAACCGAACAAAGCATGTTAACAACTTGGAAATATAGCAATTGTATTTGTTTCTCATGTATTTAGTACAACCAAATTCGATTTACTTCTCACATGGTATAAAATAACATAATGCACCCACAACTATTTAACAATGCATTGCAGAATTGAACCAAACAATTAACTAAACACCACAACACAAATGAACCAAACGTTAACTGAGCAACACATTGCACAATGTATAACCAAACCAAGCATGCTTGACAACTTGGGAATATAGCAATTGTATTTTTGTTTCTCATGTATTTAGTATAGCCAAATTCGATTTACTTCTCACATGGTATACAATAACAGAATGCACCCACAACTATTGAACATTGCATTGCAGAATTGAACCAAACAGTTAACTAAACACCACAACACAAATGAACCAAAAGTTAACTGAGCACCACATTGCACAATGTATAACCAAACCAAGCATGCTTGACAACTTGGAAATATAGCAATTGTATTTATATTTGTTTCTCATGTATTTTATAAAGATAAATTTGATTTATTTCTCACATGGAAGACAATACAAAATTGCGGCCTGAAGAATTGAACATCACATTTGCAGAATTGAACCAAACAATTACCTGAAGACGACAACTAATTTACCAAACAGTTAATAAGTGAGCACCACACTACACGACATATAGAACATATAAACAGGAGCAACAGATTGCATGGTAAAATTAGATAGCACGATTCACTAGAAATTGTTAAGGAAAGGTAGGAGCAGCACACGCAACGGGTAAACAGAGCATGCTTAACCGGCGTAGCTAGCAAATGGCAAGGTGCTCCTCCAATATCTAGGGGTCGGGTCGAATGGTAGCCATCACGACCTCATTCGCGCGTGCGGCCACGGTTTGCTTCTCCGCTGCCAAATGCTCCTTGAGATCCTGGCTATACTGCGTGCACCATGGCTTAGGACGACACTTATTTGGTGGAGGGGTTGGTGATTTGGGTGGAAGGTGTTGCACTCGCGCCGGCGGTCGGGGCATGTGGAATGTGGAAGGAGGAGGAGGACGGGGTTCGGGTGTGGATTACCTGCCTGTATAGGCAAGGCCGAGCAGCGCGAAGGAGGGTCGCTGATGAGGAGGCGACGCTGCAAGCAAGGAGTGAAGATTTCAACTTGGAAAGGAAGGCGGAAATAGGGGAAATGTGTCTTTTGGTAAGGGGGAGGGGGTGGGGAGGTAGATATGTCCATGGAAGCCGAAAATTTGGAATCGCTTCAGCGAAAAACTGGCGCGCAAAGTGTCATCAGACACGATACCTTATTCAAAACTGTGTACGATATGTGAACATCACAAACGAGTCAAATAGCTTAACCCGTGTGTGATGAGTTTGAATGTCAAAAATTTTGGTTCCAATTTCCCTGGTTACAGTGCTCATCCACGCCATTGCATAATTTGGGTACTCAAAGGAGACTCCAGCACACCCACACTTCTTAATCGAGCAAGTTCAGCAATTAAACAGAGCTAGCTGGCCGAAACATTACTCTAACAAATTAAAGACTAGTGCTCTTAATTAAACAAAACAAAGAGTACTACTATGGCCGATGCTCGTCGATCTCCGCCGCCACCTCCATGTCCAGTTTGCGCCCGACGATCGACTAGGGAAGGGGCTCCATGGCATTCATCACACCATACTCGGCAAGCATCTTGCCATCCACATCTTCCATCTCTTTGGAAAAGGCCGGCACAAGCTGGGCGTGGGCGGCCGCGATCTGGGCTTGGACGGGTGCTACCTCTTGAGCACTGCGTTGGTTTTCCCTTGAAGAGGAAAGGGTGATGCAGCAAAGTAGCGTAAGTATTTCCCTCAGTTTTTGAGAACCAAGGTATCAATCCAGTAGGAGGCTCCACACACGCCCCTCGTACCTACACAAACAAACAAGAACCTCGCAACCAACAAGATAAAGGGGTTGTCAATCCCTTCACGGTAACTTGCAAAAGTGAGATCTGATAGAGATAATAAGATAAGATAAATATTTTTGGTATTTTTATGATATAGATTGGAAAGTAAAAGATGCAAATAAAAGTAGATGGGAAACTTATATGATAAAAGATAGACCCAGGGGCCATAGGTTTCACTAGTGGCTTCTCTCAAGATAGCATAAGTATTACGGTGGGTGAACAAATTACTGTCGAGCAATTGATAGAAAAGTGCTTAGTTATGAGAATATCTAGGCATGATCATGTATATAGGCATCACGTCCGCAACAAGTAGATCGAAATGATTCTGCATCTACTACTATTACTCCACACATCGACCGACTCCTGCCTGCATCTAGAGTATTAAGTTCATGAAGAAAAGAGTAACGCATTAAGAAAGATGACATGATGTAGAGGGATAAACTCATGCAATATGATATAAACCCCATCTTTTTATGCTCGATGGCAACAATACAATACATGCCTTGCTGCCCCTGTTGTCACTAGGAAAGGACACCGCAAGATTGAGCCCAATGCTAAGCACTTCTCCCATTGCAAGAAAGATCAATCTAGTAGGCCAAACCAAACTGATTATTCGTAGAGACTTGCAAAGATAAACCAATCATACATAAACGAATTTAGAGGAGATTCAAATATTTCTCATAGATAAACTTGATCTTAAAACCACAATTCATCGGATCTCGACAAACACACCGCAAAAAGAGTTACATCGAATAGATCTCCAAGAAGATCGAGGAGAGTAGGTACGTGGATATATATAGGCGAAGGAGGTAGGTCAGGGGAGCCACAAGGGGCCCACGAGGGTGGGGGGCGCGCCGGGCACCCTCGTGGCTGCCTCAGTTACTTCTTGACGTCCACTCCAAGTCTCCTAGATTGCGTTTGTTCCAAAAAGATCGCTACCGAAGGTTTAATTCCGTTTGGACCCCGTTTGATATTCCCTTTATTCGAAACACTGAAATAGGCAAAAAACAGCAATTCGGGCTGGGCCTCCAGTTAGTAGGTTAGTCCCAAAAATGATATAAAGTGTAAAGTAAAGCCCATAAACATCCAAAACAGGTAATATAATAGCATGGAACAATCGAAAATTATAGATACGTTGGAGACGTATCAAGCATCCCCAAGCTTAATTCCTGCTCGTCCTCGAGTAGGTAAATGACAAAAACAGAATTTTTGATGTGGAATGCTACCTAGCATAATTATCAATGTAATTTTCTTTATTGTGGCATGATTGTTCAGATCCAAATGATTCAAGATAAAATTCCATAATACATAAAATAGTAATACTTCAAGCATACTAACAAGTAATCATGTCTTATCAAAATAGCATAGCCAAAGAAAGCTTATCCCTACAAAATCATATAGTTAGGCCATGCTTCATTTTAATTACACAAAATACTCCCATCATGCACAACCTGGTTTTAGCCAAGCAATTGGTTCATACTTTTTAATGCGCTTCAGCTTTTTCAACTCTTACGCAATACATGAGCGCAAGCCATGGACACAACACTATATGTGGAATAGGGTGGTGGTTGTGAAGACAAAAAGGGAGAAGATAGTCTCACATCAACTAGGCGTATCAACGGGCTATGGAGATGCCCATTAATAGAAATCAATGTGAGTGAGTAGGGATTTCCATGCAACGAATGCACTAGAGCTATAAATATATGAAAGCTCAACAAAAGAAACTAAGTGAGTGTGAATCCAACTTGCTTGCTCACGAAGACCTAGGGCATTTTGAGGAAGCCCATCATTGGCGAAAGGATCAATATAGTTGACTAGAGGGGGGGGTGAATAGGCAACTAACAATTTTTAGCTTTTCTTTACCAAATTAAACTTTGCATCAAAGTAGGTTGTCTAGATATGCAACTAGGTGAGCAACCTATATAATGCAACAACAACAAGCACACAAGCAAGCAAGGGATACAACACAAATAAGCTTGCACAAGTAAAGGCACGAGATAACCAAGAGTGGAGCCGGTGAAGACGAGGATTTGTTACCGAAGTTCCTTCCTTTTGAGGGGAAGTACGTCTCTGTTGGAGCGGTGTGGAGGCACAATGCTCCCCAAGAAGCCACTAGGGCCACCGTATTCTCTTCATGCCCTCACACAATGCGAGATGCCGTGATTCCACTATTGGTTCCCTTGAAGGCGGTGATCGAACCTTTACAAACAAGGTTGGGGCAATCTCCACAACTTAATTGGAGGCTCCCAATGACACCACGAAGCTTCACCATAATGGACTATGGCTCCGCGGTGACCTCAACTGTCTAGGGTGCTCAAACACCCAAGAGTAACAAGATCCGCTAGGGATTAGTGGGGGGAATCAAATTTCTCTTGGTGGAAGTGTAGATCGGGGCCTTCTCAACCAATCCCGAGCAAATCAACAAGTTTGATTGGCTAGGGAGAGAGATCGGGCAAAAATGGAGGTTGGAGCAACAATGGAGCTTTTGGGGGAAGAGGTAGGTCAACTTTGGAGAAGAAGACCTCCTTTTATAGAGGGGGAACAATCCAACCATTACCCCCCAAAACAGCCCCGCAGAGGGCGGTACTACCGCAGGGGGCAGCGGTACTACCGCTGGGACCAGCGGTACTACCGCTCCCCCTCGCAGTACTGCCGTGCAGTCTGGGTGGGCTAGCATAGGAGCAGGAATCGGACCCAGTGCGGTACTGTCGCGGTGGTAGGGCGGTACTACCGCTTCTACTGCCGCTGATTAGTGTCGCACAATCTGACACGAGAGGCGACCCCCTCGAGTCAACGCGGTAGGAGCCCGGTACCGCAGTGGTACTATGGCTGAGGACCCACAGACGGTACTACCGCTGCAGAGAGGTACTGCCGCCTGTGGCTCTTGAGTGGTACTACCGCTGGGACCAAATCACACTCATAGAAATGGAAGGAAACCTCCATCGAAGCGAGAAGGCTCAGTGGGTGCGAAAAGGATGTGTACGTGTTGATTCCACCCTAGCCTTACCAAAATGGCCCCCCTCTTGATAGTACGGTGACTCCTACGAAACAAGTCCACCAAAACAGAAACGAAAGAGCTACACCGTTTTGATTAAAACTTCGAAGGGAAGGAATCGTCTCATGCCAAAGGATGAATCTCTGAAATGCTCAAAGCACACGATTAGTCCGCAAACGTGTTGTCATCAATCACCAAAACTACATACAGAGAGATATGCCTTAACAATCTCCCCCTTTTTGGTGGATTGATGACAACCAGGGATTTGCACAAAGATAGGACATGGAAGTAAAGATAACCTTAGAACTAAAAAATATAGACGGGCTCCCCCTGAATGTGTGCACCTAATTAGTGGTGCCTTTGGAATGCAAGACACACACATAAGGATCAACACTCCCCCTATATTTTATAGTCCAACAACTTAAGCAGAAGGGTACGTGTGAGCAAGATATATAGCAGGATAAGCATGCAACTCACAAATTACCAAAGTACTTGATGGACATAGATAAATATAGATAAGGTAACATATGTCTCACACCATATGAACTGGAACTAGGTCTCATAGGCACAAAACCAAACAAAGAAAATGACGAGAGGAAAGACACAACTCGGCAACGACACAACAAACCACAAAGATACACTCGCAACTCAGCAACAACGACATAAATCCCTAGACTCTCTCCCCCTTTGGCATCGAGACACCAAAAAGGTAAAGAGCGTTTCTATGGCTCCAGGTGATAGCAAACTAAGGATCTCGAACATCACATCCTAGCGGGATCGTCTACACCACCATCATTAGTAGGAAACTGCTCGGTGTCTAAATCGGTCCACGGGCAGTGCTGTTGAACCCACTCCTCCTCATCAGTGATCCTTCCCTCAGATCCGCTGTTAACAGTTGCACCTAACTGACGGATGATCTCCTTGTGATGGCTGTGGGCCTTCTTCTCAGAGACATGAGACATGTACTGGCCATGAGACTCCATGCAGAAAAGTTTCTTCATCTTGCGCTTAATCTTCTTCGCCCAAGAGGGCTCCACTTCGGAGGGCTCATAGTCCTCATCATCATCGGCCTCAGCCTCGCCCTCGGTCTCCATGTCAGCAGCAGTAGATGGACCCCCAGATTTAGGAGCCAGGGTGCTCCAATTGTCCTTCTTCCTCAGACGCTTGATCTCATGAGAAACCAATTCTACAGTTTCTAGCATAACCCTGGGATAGACATGTGCCCAGGCCTTCTCAATGAGCAACATGATAAACGGACCATAGATCGGGCAGTTGCGCTCAGAAATGGCAGAAAGAAGTTCAGACCACATGACATGGGAAATGTCCAGGCACTCGCCAATGTTTGCTTCCTTCTCATGCTGGCAGAAGAGAAGCATGTCCAGGAGATAGGAGTGGACCATATCCAGATTCCCGATACAAGGGAAGAGAGTCTCGCGGAAAACACGATGAAGTATGTCCAGAAAGGCAGGCAGCTCATAGGTCTCCTTCTCAGTCACGGGGTGAATCTTCACAGTACAGTAGGGCCAGAGGGCTTGCTTGTGAGTGGAGGTTGCATTGCGGTGAGGGCGGAAGCCGACTGGAGTCTCAAGCCTGTGATCTTCCACCCCAAGTAACTCCATGAAGGCCTTCCACTTGACAGAAAGCAACTTGCCATTTGTCATCCAAGTCAGAGTCCTTTCTTCATCAGTTCCAAGATGGACAGTGGCATAGAATTGATCCACCAAATCTGCATCAAAGTCCTTGTTGAACTGCATGATTCTGAGAATGTTCAGCTGAGAGCACATCTGAAGGGCTTTGCCAAAGTACTCATGGTCCTTTTCCATAGCATCTGTGTTGATGGAACACACATCAACATAGAGATTCTTCTTAGCCTTGATCACATCAAAGAAGATGGAAAACTGAAAGCGGTTCCAAAACGGGCGGTTGACCAAAGTGGGTTCTTGGTCTTCTACATAGGGGTTGCGGCGACGCCTTTCCCAGAATTCCTTGGCAGTCATCTCAGTCACAGTCTTGCCCCTCGGCTTTGACTTGTTGGCAGGCTTCTTCTTGAGTTGAGGCAGAGGTGGAGCACTTGAGGAAGCACCCGCTGTCTCAGAGGTGCGATGGCGCTTTGACATTGAACGTCCGGGGTTGACACGGCGGACTTGCTGCTCAGGATGTTCATCATCTGGAACCAAACACACGAGCAGAAGAAACAACACGAAAGAAAGAGCATAAGCCTCCAAACAAAACAACATGAATCAAGAAGTGGTAGGACAATGATGGAATTGGGCATCCAGTGGTAGTACCGCGACCCAACCACTTCAGTACTGCTCGAGTGGTAGTATCACGCCAGATGAGCGGTAGTACCGCTCTAGACGGGGAACGGCGGTTCCCTACTGCTGTGGACAGATCTGGCACTACTGGTGATGCCAAATTCAAAAATAATCCTACCAAACATCAATCCAAAGGGTCTAGATGCCATCTCCATCCTACTCAAGCCTCGACTTAGCCAAAAATCAAGAAAAGCAATGTCCTATTGCCCCTAACAACTAGATGTGAGATCTAGGCAAAGAGAGAATGCGTACGGGGGAAATACCGGCATCCATGGCAAGAGGACGCGGTGCGGATCGACTCCACCAGAGGAACTGGAGAAGGACGGCAGGTAGACGGTGTCCGGCCAAAGCCCTCCTGCGGCGAGATGACACTGGAGAGACCAAAAGCACGAGCGGGTGGAGCGAATGGGTATGGGGGAGAAAGGCAACTCCCCCTGCCCCAACATAACCCCCCATCACCCCCTGGAGCGGTAGTGCCACTAGGGTGGGCGGCAATACCGCTTGATGAACATCAGCGGTAGTACTGCGCACCACTAGCGGTTGTACCGCTCGGCCACAAAAAAAGGCCCAAATTGCTTAGCTCAAAAAGAAAATGACTAGAAAAGAGAGCAAACACACAAGCAAAGCAAACAATGGAAGACGAGAACCACACCCCTCTCCAAGAGAGGGCGATGGCCGAGGCCACCTATGTTTGAGTCCGGAGGTATGGCGCCACGAAGATTTTAACCTTGGGCCCATGACCAAAACTCATCTTTGAAGCACAAGTACCATAGAAAATGGCTAATGTGAAAGAGTTTGATTAGTTTATGCATAATGGGGGGAGGGAAATTTCATTGAGAGAACAACACCCCCCTATGTCCATGCCTACACCTAGACAGGAGAGTATGATGAGTATGGTGGGGTGTGCAAGGGTTCAAACCACATTGCTCGAATCAATGATATTTAGCTCATGCCTTAACTCGCGAAATCTTGCTTCATCCAAGGGCTTCGTGAAAATATCTGCAATGTTATCATGAGTGTTGACATACATGAGCTTGATCTCCCTTCGCCTAATGTGATCCCGGATGAAGTGATACCGAATCTCAATATGCTTCATCTTGAAGTGTTGCACCAGGTTGAGAGAGATCTTGATGGCACTTTCATTGTCACACCAAAGAGGCACTTCGTCACAAGTGACACCATAATCCTTTAAAGTTTGCCTCATCCATAGGAGTTGAACACAACAACTACCGGCAGCCACATACTCTACTTCGGTGGACGAGAGAGATACACAACCTTGCTTCTTAGACGACCAACTCACTACAGAGCAACCAAGTAATTGGCACCCTCCAGAGGTGGACTTCCTATCCACTTTGTCTCCCACCCAATCTGAATCTGTGTAGCCCAAAAGATCAAAAGTTGGCTCCTCTTGGGTACCATAAGCCAAAGTTTGGGGTATGAGCCAAATATCGAAAGATTCGCTTGACCTCCACAAAGTGGCTTTCCTTAGGCGCGGCTTGAAACCGTGCACAAATTCCCACACTCAACATGATATCCGATCTAGATGCACAAAGGTAAAGCAAGGATCCAATCATGGAGCGATATACGTTTTGATCCACCGCTTTACCATTGGGATCAATGTCAAGTTGGTATTTGACGGGCATTGGAGTGGAGGCCGGCTTGACATCACTTAGCTTGAATCTCTTGAGCATGTCTTGAGTGTATTTGGCTTGGTTGATGAAGGTTCCTTCTCTTCTTTGCTTGATTTCGAACCCGAGAAAGAACTTCAACTCTCCCATCATAGACATCTTGAACTTTGAGGTCATGAGAGCGGCAAATTCTTCATTGAAAGCTTTGTTAGGGGAACCAAAAGTAATATCATCGACATATAGTTGGCACACAAACAACTTCCCTTTGACCTTCCTAGTAAAAAGAGTGGAGTCGATTTTCCCGATTTCGAAACCACAATCTTGTAGCAACTCTGTAAGATGCTCATACCACGCACGTGGGGCTTGTTTAAGGCCATAGAGCGCCTTGTGGAGTTGGTTCACATGATCGGGGAAATAGGGATCTTCGAACCTGGGGGATTGTTTGACATACACCAACTCATTAATGGGACCATTAAGAAAAGCACTCTTCACGTCCATTTGTTGCAACGTGAAATTATGATGAGAATCATAAGCAATCAACAAACAAATAGATTCAAGGCGAGCAACGGGAGAAAAGGTTTCACCGTAGTCAATACCCTCGACTTGGGAGTAGCCCTGTGCCACCAAACGAGCCTTGTTGCGAGCAATGATCCCATGAGCATCTTGCTTGTTCTTGAATATACACTTGGTTCCAATGACATTATGATTCCCTGTTGGCCTTGGCACTAATTTCCACACTTGGTTATGCTTGAAGTTGTTGAGTTCTTCGTGCATGGCATTGAGCCAATCCGTGTCCTCGAGCACCTCATAAACCTTTTGGGGTTTGACACAAGAAACAAACGCATGATGTTCACAATAGTTTGCTAGTTGTCTACGAGTGCTTACCCCCTTTCTTAGGCTTCCAACCACATTCTCCATAAGATGACCTTTGGTGGTGAGCTTAGAAGTGATCTTTGTGGCACGATGCTCTAATTCCTCCTCGGATGTGAAAAGAGGAGGGGTAACTTGATCATCTTGAGTGCCATCTTGAGCTTGTTCTTGATCTTGAGCTTGTTCTTGATCTTGAACTTGCTCCAAGGGAGAATTTGACCTTGGGCATCATTTGGTGGTTCACCACCATCTTGAGGTTGATCTTGCCCTTGATCTTATTCAAGAGGTTGAGGGCCTTCACTTTGTTCTTTGGAAGCGTGTGGGTCTTGGGTTGGTGATGGCTCCACTTGAGTGGAGCATTGTCCTTCTCTTTCGGCCACAAGGGGTTCCTCAATGGGTAGGATATGACCAACACCCATTCTTCTTATGGCTTGGGGAGGAATTTCATCACCTACATCACAAGTACCACTTTGCTCCACTTGGGAGTCGTTATCCTCGTCAAACTCCACATTACACGTCTCCTCAATGAGTCCAATGGACTTGTTGAGGACACGGTAAACATGCGAGTTTGTAGCATAACCAACAAATATGCCCTCATGAGCTCTAGCCTCAAATTTAGACAAACGAACACCTTTCTTGAGAATGAAACACTTACACCCAAACAATCGGAAGTACTTGAGGTTGGGCTTGTTACCGGTAAGTCTTTCATAAGTAGTCTTGTTCAAGCCTTTGCGGAGATAGAGCCGATTGGATGCATGACATGCTGTGTTGATGGCTTCGGCCCAAAAGTTGTATGAAGACTTGAACTCCGCCATCATGGTCCTTGCCGCATCCATCAACGTCCGATTCTTCCTCTCCGCGACACCATTTTGTTGAGGGGTATAAGGTGCAGAATATTGTTGCTTGATCCCCTCATCACTCAGAAACTCACCAAGGTGTAGTTCTTGAACTCGGCGCCGTTGTCACTCCTTATTGTCAAGATCTTTGCATCATGTTGATATTGAGCTTCATTTGCAAAGTCAATGACGGTTTGTTGAGTCTCACTCTTCCTCTTGAAGAAATATACCCAAGTGTATCTTGAATAATCATCCACAATCACCAAACAATACTTTCTACCTCCAAGACTATCAAAGGATGGAGGCCCAAAGAGATCCATGTGAAGGATCTCCAAGGGTCTCTTCGAGTAGATGATAGTCGTGGGAGGGTGAGCCTTCTCATGTAGCTTTCCTTCGATACAAGCACTTTAAGCACGATCTTTGGCAAAACTAACATTTGTTAGTCCACGGACATGGTCCCCCTTGAGAAGACTTTGCAAAGATCTCATATTGACGAGGGCTAAACGGCGATGTGCTGACCCACAAGTGTAGGGGATCTATCCTAGTCCTTTCAATAAGTAAGAGTGTCGAACCCAATGAGGAGAAGAAGGAAATGATAAGCGGTTTTCAGTAAGGATTTCTCTGCAAGCACTGAAATTGTAGGTAATAGATAGTTTTGTGATAAGATAAATTGTAACGAGTAACAAGCAATGAAAGTAAATAAAGTGCATAAAGGTGGCCCAATCCTTTATGTAGCAAAGGATAAGCCTGAACGATTTCTTATAATGAGGAAGGAGCTCCCGAGGACACATGGGAATTATCGTCAAGATAGTTTTCATCACGTTCATATGATTCGCGTTCGGCACTTTGATAATTTGACATGTGGGTGGACCACTGCTTGGGTACTGTCCTTACTTGGTCAAGCATCCCACTTATGATTAACCCCTATTGCAAGTGTCCGCAAATACAAAAGAAGTAGTAAGGTAAACCTAACCACAACATTAAACGTGTGGATCCAAATCAGCCCCTAACGAAGCAACACAAAAACTAGGCTTTAAGCTTCTGTCAGTCTAGCAACCCATCATCTACTTATTACTTCCCAATGCCTTCCTCTAGGCCCAAATAATGGTGAAGTGTCATGTAGTCGATGTTCACATAACACCACTAGAGGAAAGACAACATACATCTCATCAAAATATCGAACGAATACCAAATTCACATGACTACTAATAGCAAGACTTCACCCATGTCCTCAGGAACAAACGTAACTACTCACAAAGCATATTCATATTAATAATCAGAGGGGTAATAATTTGCATTAAGGATCTGAACATATGATCTTCCACCAAGTAAACCAATTAGCATCAACTACAAGGAGTAATCAACACTACTAGCAACCCACAGGTACCAATTTGTGGTTTTGATGCAAGATTGGATACAAGAGATGAACTAGGGTTTTGAGAGGAGATGGTGCTGGTGAAGATGTTGATGGAGATTGACCCCCTCCTGATGAGAGGAACGTTGGTGATGATGATGGTGATGATTTCCCCCTCCCGGAGGGAAGTGTCCCAGGCAGAACAGCTCCGCCGGAGCCCTAGATTGCTTCCGCCAAGGTTCCGCCTTGTGGCGGCGGAGTTTCATCCCGTAAGCTTGCCCACAATTTTTTCCAGGGTAAAAGCCCTCATATAGCAGACGATGGACACCGGGGGGCCACCGGGGGGCCCAGGAGACAGGGGGCACGCCCAGTAAGGGTGGGCGCGCCCCCACCCTCCTGGCCAGGGTGTGGGCCCCCTGATGTATTTCTTACGCTCAATAATTCTTATTAATTCCAAAAACATGTTTCGTGGAGTTTCAGGATTTTTGGAGCAGTGCAGAATAGGTTTCCAATGTTTGCTCCTTTTCCAGCCAGAATTGCAGCTATCGGCATTCCCCCTCTTCATGGTAAACCTTGTAGAGAGAATAGCCATAAGTATTGAGATATAATGTGTAATAACAGCCCATAATGCAATAAATATTGATATAAAAGCATGATGCAAAATGGACGTATCAACTCCCCCAAGCTTAGACCTCGCTTGTCCTCAAGCGGAAGCCGAAATCGAAAAACATGTCCACATGTTTAGAGATAGAGGTGTCGATAAAAAATAAAATACGTACATGAGGGCATCATGATCATTCTTATAACAGCAACATATGTAGATTTTGTCATATGATTTCTTATACTCAAGTAGCAATCAATTCACAATGTCAGGTATGGTTCAGAAACTTCATTGAGAACTAACAAACTATAATCTCAGTCATTGAAGCAATTGCAATTTATCATAACATCAGAAAGAGTCAACAATAGAGCTTTTCTGCAAGTCCACATACTCAACTATCTTGTAGTCGTCTATAATTGCTAACACTCACGCAATACTTGTGGTTATGGAGTTTTAGCTGGACACTGAGAAAGATAGGGGCTTATTGTGTTGCCTCCCAATGTATTCACCCTTAGGTGATGTCAATAGTAATAGCCCATGCTAACTTACATCCAATTGGATATATATATATATAATGATCTTTCAAACACGAGGATCTTGCCAAAGGATAAAATGAAAAAGGGAAAGGTGAAGATCACCTTGACTCAAGCATAAAGTAAAAACATAAAGTAAAAGATAGGCCCTTCACAGAGGGAAGAAGAGGTTGTCATGTGTGTTTAGGGTTGGATGCACAAAATCTTAATGCAAAAGAACGTCACTTTATATTGCCCCTTGTATGTGGACCTTTATTATGCAGTTCGTCGCTTTTATTGCTTCCACAACAAGATCATATAAATCTTATTTTCTCTGCACTAATAAGTCATACATATTTAGATAGCAATTTTTATTGCCTGCAACATGACAACTTACTTGAAGGATCTTACTCAATCCATAGGTAGGTATGGTGGACTCTCATGGCAAAACTGGGTTTAAGGATATTTGGAAGCACAAGTAGTATTTCTACTTGGTGCAAGGAATTTGGCTCGCATGAGGGGGAAAGGCAAGCTCAACATGTTTGGAAGGTCAATGACAATATACTTTAACTGAGATGTGAGAAAACATAAACCATTATGTTGTCTTCCTTGTCCAACGTCAACTCTTTTAGCATGTCATACTTAATGAGTGCTCCCAATTATAAAAGATGTTCAAGATAATATATTTGTATGTGAACCTCTCTTTCCTTATCACTTCCTATTAATTGCAATGATGACCAAAACTACGTTTATCAACTCTCAACAACTTTTATGCCTCATACTTTCTATGTGTGAAGTCATCACTAACCACAAGATCAATATGAACTCTTTATTCTTTCTACTTTCTCAAGATCATAGCAACATAGCAAAGCCCTTGACTCAACACTAATTTTTATTATGGATAGCTCACAGACTCGATTACACAAAGAGATCAGAAAGCAAAACTCAAAACTACTTGATATCAAAACTTCAATCTACTAGATCAAGATACTACTAAAAGGATCAAACTAAATAAAACGGTAAAGATAGAAGTGTGATGGTGATACGATACCGGGGCACCTCCCCCAAGCTTGGCAGTTGCCAAGGGGAGTGCCCATACCCATGTAATTATGTATCCTTCTTCACGGTTGGTGTTATGATCTTCTTGGCGATGATGCCCCTCAGGATACGGTTCTCCTCCTCGAGCTTATTGACTTGTTGTTTGAGGTCCATAATTTCTTTACGGAGCTTGCCCGTAACGACCAAAGCTCCCTTTACCCAAGGATGTTGCATAGCTTCTGGAGAACAAGTGACGCTCTTTTTCATATTTTCATAAGAAAGAAATCTAAAGTTGGAAGGGATGACCGAATCTGGAATAGCCGAGCTAGGTAGTTCCCCCATCATGCATTCTGCTTGGAGATGAGAGGTAACTTCTTGATCTTCCTCCATGGCATCTATCCTTTTCAAGTCAGCCTCCATCTCATCCTCCGTTGATGGTCCAAAGTGATAAGCATCACTATTTGCTCCTAGGCCTGGTGTTGGGTGAGACACCCGACTCTCCCCGACTGACTCTTGAGAAGACATATTGCTCTTAATCTGCAACAGGAACAGCTCGAAACAAAAACAGAGGATATTTGCGTGATATGGTGGTCAAAACCTTCGGGAGTTTATATAATGAATTTTTACTGACCAAAATACGTAACGTGCAAGAAAACGGAGTCTGGGAGGCACACGAGGTGCCCACGAGACAGGGGGCGCGCCCAGTAAGGGTGGGCGCGCCCTCCACTCTCATGGGGGCCTCGTGTCCCTCTCGACTACATCTTTCTTCCTAAAATTCTTAAATATTCCAAAACTGATAAAAATTGCCATTAGGGTTGTTTTGGAGTCGGTTTACTTACCGTACCACATACCTATTCCTTTTCGGAGTCCGGAATGTTCTGGAAAGTGTCCCTTATGTATTCCTCCGGGGTTACGGTTTCAATAATATTAGTTTCAACATTGATAGGATTACCTGAAATATAATGTTTAGTTCTTTGACCGTTCACCACCCTCGGGCTTGTGCCTTCGAAGTTGTTGATTTTTATGGCACCAGAACGATAGACCTCCTCGATAACATAAGGACCTTCCCATTTAGAGAGAAGTTTTCCTGCAAAAAATCTTAAATGAGAGTTTAATAATAACACATAATCACCTACATTAAACTCACGCTTTTGTATCGTTTTGTCATGCGAGCGTTTGACTTTTTCTTTGAATAGCTTGGCACTCTCGTAGGCTTGGGTTCTCCATTCATCAAGTGAGCTAATATCAAACAACCTCTTCTCACTGGCAAGTTTGAAGTCATAGTTGAGCTGTTTAATAGCCCAATATGCTTTATGTTCAAGTTCAAGAGGTAAATGACAAGCTTTCCCATAAACCATCTTATAAGGAGACATACCCATAGGATTTTTGTATGCAGTTCTATAGGCCCATAATGCATCATCAAGTTTTTTGGACCAATTCTTTCTAGATCTATTCACGGTCCTTTGCAAAATTAATTTGAGCTCTCTATTGCTCAACTCTACTTGACCACTAGACTGCGGATGATAAGGAGATGCGATTCTATGATTGACATCATACTTAGCAAGCATCTTACGGAAAGCACCATGAATAAAATTTGAACCACCATCAGTCATAAGATATCTAGGGACTCCAAACCTCGAAAAGATAACTTCTTTAAGCATTTCATAGAGGTGTTATGATCAGCACTACTAGTTGGAATAGCTTCTACCCACTTAGTAACGTAATCAACAGCAACTAAAATATGTGTATAACCATTAGAGGCAGGAAAAGGTCCCATATAATCAAAGCCCCAAACATCAAACTGTTCAATGACAAGAGAGTAATTCATAGGAATTTCTTGACGTCTACTAATATTACCTATTCTTTGACATTCATCACAAGATAAGACAAACTTACGAGCATCTTTGAAGAGGTAGGCCAATAAAAACCAGATTGCAGTACCTTGTGTGTAGTTCTATCTCCAGCGTGGTGTCCTCCATATGATTCAGAGTGACACTTGCGTAGGATCTGTTCCTGTTCATGCTTAGGTACACAACGTCTAATAACAACATCTACTCCTTCTTTATAAAGGTGTGGGTCATCCCAGAAGTAATGTCTTAAATCATAAAAGAACCTTTTCTTTTGCTGGTATGTGAAACTAGGAGGTATAAACTTAGCAACAATGTAATTACCATAATCAGCATACCAAGGAGCAGTACGAGAAGCATTAACGACCGCTAATTGTTCATCAGGAAAGCTATCATCAATAGGCAGTGGGTCATCAAGAACATTCTCTAACCTAGACAAGTTGTCTGCAACAGGGTTCTCAGCTCCCTTTCTATCAATAATATGTAAATCAAATTCTTGGAGCAGGAGAACCCATCTAATGAGCCTAGGCTTAGCATCTTTCTTTTCCATAAGATATTTAATAGCAGCATGATCAGTGTGAATAGTAACTTTGGAATCAACAATATAAGGTCTAAACTTATCACATGCAAACACAACTGCTAAGAATTCTTTTTCAGTAGTAGCATAATTTCTCTGGGCAGTATCAAGAGTCTTACTAGCATACTGGATAACATTCAATTTCTTATCAACTCTTTGCCCTAGAACAGCACCTACAGCATAATCACTAGCATCACACATAATTTCAAAAGGTAAATTCCAATTAGGTGGCTGAACAATAGGTGTAGTGATCAAAGCTTTCTTAAGTATTTCAAATGCTTCTACACAATCATCATCAAAGACAAAAGGAATATCTTTTTGCAATAAATTAGTCAGAGGCCTAGAGATTTTATAGAAGTCCTTAATGAACCTCCTATAAAAACCGACATGACCGAGAAAACTTCTTATACCTTTTATGTCCTTGGAATATGGCATCTTTTCAATAGCATCAACTTTAGCTTTGTCAACTTCGATACCTCTCTCTGAGATCTTGTGCCCCAAAACAATGCCTTCATTCACCATAAAGTGGCACTTTTCCCAATTCAAGACGAGACTAGTGTCTTTGCATCTCTGCAAAACTCGATCAAGGTTGCCAAGCAATCATCAAAAGAGGATCCATAAAAGGAGAAATTATCCATGAATACCTCGCAAATCTTTTCACAAAATCAGAGAATATAGCCATCATGCATCTTTGAAAGGTAGCAGGTGCATTACATAAACCAAAAGGCATACGTCTATAAGCAAAAGTACCAAAAGGGCAAGTAAAAGTAGTTTTTGATTGATCCCCCGCTGACACAGGTATTTGAGAGAAACCAGAATAACCATCTAGAAAGCAGAAATGAGTGTGTTTGGATAGTCTTTCTAGCATTTGATCAATAAAAGGTAAAGGGTAATGATCTTTCTTAGTAGCCTTATTTAATTTACAGAAATCAATTACCATCCTATAACCTGTAATAATTCTTTGCGGGATCAATTCATCTTTATCATTAGGAACAATGGTAATACCTCCTGTCGGTGTCAAAACCGGCGGATCTTGGGTAGGGGGTCCCGAACTGTGCGTCTAGGCGGATGGTAACAGGAGACAAGGGACACGATGTTTTACCCAGGCTCGGGCCCTCTTGATGGAGGTAAAACCCTATGTCCTGCTTGATTGATATTGATATTGTGGATGTTTACAAGAGTGGATCTACCTTGAGATCAAGGAGGCTAAACCCTAGAAGCTAGCCTATGGTATGATTGTAATGGTTGTTGTTGTTATGTCCTACGGACTAGAGCCATCCGGTTTATATAGACATCGGAGAGGGCTAGGGTTACATAGAGTCGGTTACAATGGTAGGAGATCTACATATCCGTATTGCCAAGCTTTCCTTCCACGCCAAGGAAAGTCCCATCCGGACACGGGACGAAGTCTTCAATCTTGTATCTTCATAGTCTTGGAGTCCGGTCGATGATGATAGTCCGGCCGATGATAGTTCGGCTGATGATGGTAGTCCGGCTATCCGGACACCCCCTAATCCAGGACTCCCTCACCTCCCTTTTTAGGTACACAATGGACAGGGCTTACCCATTCACTATCAGCAACGGGATAAATTATACCTGCCTCAAGGATCTTTAGTATCTCCTTTCTTACCACTTCTTTCATCTTGGGATTCAGTCGTCGTTGAGGATCTCTAACTGGGTTGGCATCTTTCTCCACTATAATTTTGTGTTGGCATAACGTGGGACTAATGCCCTTAAGATCATCCAGAGTATATCCAATAGCTGCTCGGTGCTTCTTCAGAGTTTTCAATAATCCTTCTTCTTCTTGCTCTGAAAGGTTAGCACTAATAATAACAAGATATATTTTCTTTTCATCAAGATAAGCATACTTAAGATTATCAGGTAATGGTTTGAATTCAAACACGAGATCACCCTTGGGTGGAGGGGGATCCCCAAGAATTTCAACGGGAAGG
This sequence comes from Triticum aestivum, assembly GCF_018294505.1. NCBI lineage: Eukaryota > Viridiplantae > Streptophyta > Magnoliopsida > Poales > Poaceae > Triticum > Triticum aestivum. The sequence goes on from NC_057804.1 coordinate 179,640,523, forward strand.
TTATGTTTCAGCATAGGTTCCTGTTTAAGGAACACTTCATCTATTTCCCTTCTTTCCTTCATAAACATATCATTTTCATGGTATAGCAAATATTGTTTTAACAGATCAGTAGGAGGTACATCAATGGAAGCAAGACCAATATCTCATCCTTACTAGGTGATTCTCTATCACGGGGTTGTCTATGAAACTTAGCAAAATTGAACTCATGAGACATACCCTCTAAGCCAATTGTAACAGTATCCTTTTCACAATCAATCCTAGCACTAGCTGTATTCAAGAAGGGTCTACCAAAAATAATGGGACAAAAATCATCTTGTGGGGAACCAAGAATGAGAAAATCAGCATGATATTTAACCTTCCCACACAAGACTTCAACATCTCTAACTATCCCAACTAGTTTAAAGGTATCCCTATTAGCAAGCTTAATGGTAACAACAATGTCTTCTAATTCAACGGGTGCAATGTCGTGCATAATATCTTTATATAAGTCATAGGGTATTGCACTAGCACTAGCACCCATATCACATAAGCCATGATAATAATGATCTCCTATTTTAACAGAAATAACATGCATGCCTATGACAGGTCTATGTATCTTAGTATCTGGTCTAGCAATATTAGCAGTCTCACCACAGAAATAAATAACATGCCCATCTAAATCATCATCCAAGAGATATTTAACCATAGCAATACTAGGTTCAACTTTGATTTGCTCAGGAGGTGTATAAGTCCTAGTATTACTCTTACGAACAACAATCGAAGTTTTAGCATGATCCTTTATCATAACAGGAAAAGGAGGTTTCTCAACATAAGTAGTAGGAACAATAGGATCAATATAGGTGATAGTCTTTTCTTCAACTGTAATAGGTGCAACTACTTTTACTTCAATGAGAGGATTATATTTAAACCACTTCTCTTTAGGAAGATCAACGTGAGTAGCAAAGGATTCACAGAAAGAAGCTACTATCTCAGAGTCAAGTCCATACTTAGTGCTAAATCCACGAAAAGCATCGGTATCCATAAAAGATTTAACACAATCAAACTTAGGTGTCATACCTGACTCCTTACCATCGTCGGAACCCCAATCTTCAGAGTTGCGTTTAATTCTTTCCAATAAGTCCCATTTGAAATCAATAGTCTTCAGCATATAAGAACGAGCACAAGAAGTATCGAGCAGGTTGCGATCATTGAGATGAAGCCGAGCATAAATTTTTTGAATAATCATTTCCCGGGAGAGCTCATGATTGGGGCATGAATATAACATTGACTTAAGCCTCCCCCAAGATTGAGTGATGCTTTCTCCTTCGCGAGGATAGAAATTGTATATGTAATTACGATCACGATGAACAAGATGCATAGGATAGAATTTCTGGTGAAATTCCAACTTCAATCGTTTATAATTCCAAGATCTCATATCATCACATAGCCTATACCATGTCAATGAATCTCCCTTCAAAGATAAAGGGAAGACCTTCCTTTTGACAACATCATCAGGAATACCTGCAAGTTTAAATAATCCACAAACTTCATCCACAAAGATAAGGTGTAAATCGGGATGCAATGTTCCATCTCCTGCAAATGGATTAGCTAGCAGTTTCTATATCATACCCGAAGGAATCTCAAAGTAAATATTTTCAAAAAGTTCAGTAGGTTGAGGAGAAACTCTTTGCTCTTCTGGTCGGGGTGAAGATACCCCAAACAAGCCCCTAAAAGGATTAGTTTCCATAGTGACAAGTAACAGAAAATTTCAGCACACTATATAAATGTTTCCTTACCAAGTTCCACTCACCAAAAGTGCTACACTCCCCAGCAACGGCGCCAGAAAAGAGTCTTGATGACCCACAAGTGTAGGGGATCTATCGTAGTCCTTTTGATAAGTAAGAGTGTCGAACCGAACGAGGAGCAGAAGGAAATGATAAGCGGTTTTCAGTAAGGATTTCTTTGCAAGCACTGAAATTGTAGGTAATAGATAGTTTTGTGATAAGATAAATTGTAATGATAACAAGCAATGAAAGTAAATAAAGTGCAGCATGGTGGCCCAATCCTTTATGTAGCAAAGGATAAGCCTGGACAATTTCTTATAATGAGGAAGGAGCTCCCGAGGACACATGAGAATTATCGTCAAGCTAGTTTTCATCACGTTCATATGATTCGCGTTCGGTACTTTGATAATTTGATATGTGGGTGGACAGGTGCTTGGGTACTGTCCTTACTTGGACAAGCATCCCACTTATGATTAACCCCTATTGCAAGTGTCCGCAAATACAAAAGAAGTAGTAAGGTAAACCTAACCACAACATTAAACGTGTGGATCCAAATCAGCCCCTAACGAAGCAGCACAAAAACTAGGCTTTAAGCTTCTGTCACTATAGCAACCCATCATCTACTTATTACTTCCCAATGCCTTCCTCTAGGCCCAAATAATGGTGAAGTGTCATGTAGTCGATGTTCACATAACACCACTAGAGGAAAGACAACATACATCTCATCAAAATATCGAACGAATACCAAATTCACATGACTACTAATAGCAAGACTTCACCCATGTCCTCAGGAACAAACGTAACTACTCACAAAGCATATTCATGTTCATAATCAGAGGGGTAATAATATGCATTAAGGATCTGAACATATGATCTTTCACCAAGTAAACCAATTAGCATCAACTACAAGGAGTAATCAACACTACTAGCAACCCTTAGGTACCAATTTGTGGTTTTGATACAAGATTGGATACAAGAGATGAACTAGGGTTTTGAGAGGAGATGGTGCTGGTGAAGATGTTGATGGAGATTGACCCCCTCCTGATGAGAGGATCGTTGGTGATGATGATGGTGATGATTTCCCCCTCCCGGAGGGAAGTGTCCCCGGCAGAACAGCTCCACCGGAGCCCTCAATTGATTTCGCCAAGGTTTCGCCTCGTGGCGGCGGAGTTTTGCCCCGTAAGCTTGCCCACGTTTTTTTCCAGGGTAAAAGCCCTCATATAGCAGAAGATGGACACTGGGGGCCACCAGGGGGCCCAAGAGACAGGGGCGCGCCCAGTAAGGGTGGGCGCGCCCCCCACCCTCCTGGCCAGGGTGTGGGCCCCCTGATGTATTTCTTCCGCTCAATAATTCTTATTAATTCCAAAAACATGTTTTGTGGAGTTTCAGGATTTTTGGAGCAGTGCAGAATAGGTTTCCAATGTTTGCTCCTTTTCCAGCCAGAATTCCAGCTGCAGGCATTCCCCCTCTTCATGGTAATCCTTGTAAAATAAGAGATAATAGCCATAAGTATTGAGATATAATGTGTAATAACAGCCCATAATGCAATAAATATTGATATAAAAGCATGATGCAAAATGGACGTATCACGATGCCAAAGCCATCCCACATCAACTTTAGCCATTAGGCATGTCGCGGTCTTAGTGGGTCGCTCCGAAAAGTTAATCACATAAAGACCATTATCGGCATGCCCAGCAAAGGCTACTTTAAGAGTCTTGCTCCACAAGAGGGCCATAGTATCAATATCAAAGAAAGTGGCAAAACCCATGAGTGCAAGTTGACGAACGAAAAGTAGATTGTAAGCAAGGGACTCAACAAGCATGACTTTCTCGATTGTTAGATCATGAGAAATGACAACCTTGCCAAGACCCAATACCTTAGACGACGAGGCATCACCCCACTCGACATTGGTGGCCATAGAAGGGATCTTGTGCACGTCCACCACCAAGTCCTTGCTTCCGGTCATATGATTTGTTGCTCCACTATCGAGCAACCATGATCCCCCACTGGAAGCAAACACCTACAAGAGATCAATGCTTGGTTTTAGGTACCCATTTTGTAATGGGTCCTTTGATGTTAGTAACAAGGGTCTTAGGAACCCAAATAGACCATTCAATGTACTCATAACGAGAACCAACAAATTTAGCATAAACATGCCCATCACTAGCACGGCACAACACATAAGAAGGGTTAAAGTCGTCGGCTTTGTTGGAAGGGGTGGCATTGCCCTTTTTGACATCACCACCTTTAACATTGTTCTTCTTCTCCTTAGGAGCACCCTCTCCCTCCTTCAAAAAAGTTTGCTTGAGAGGGGGAGGTCGTTTGGTCTTGTCGTTCTTCTTCTTGTTCTTGGACTTGGGTGCGAACCCAACTCCCTCCTTGTCCACAACTTCCTTTTGATTGCTCATAAGGTCATTGAGGTTCTTCTCACCTTGTATGCACGTCACAAGGCCTTTCTCAAGTTTCTCCTTCAACTTGGCATTCTCCTCTACAAGATGCACATGCTCACAACATGGGTTATCAATTAATACCATATGAGGAAAGGTGGCTTTCTCCTTGGTAAACTTCACTTGGAGTTGATCATGAGACTCCTTGAGGCTAGCATGAGCACCCTTCAAGACCTTGTGGGCCTTGTCAAGTATATCAAACTCCTCCTTGAGTCTAGCATGGTCAACCCCAAGTTTAGCCTTCTCGGAATTTAGTGCACGAGATACAACAAGAGCATGATCAAGATCTTTCTTTAATTTAGCATGGTCATCGTTGTGTGGCTCCTCAAGAGCCAAATGATGGCCACTCTCTTCCTCAAGAGCATTAGAGAGATCCAATATCTAATCGGCATAGTCACGACTATGACCTTCCATCTTAGAGATGGTTTCTTCATGATCCTTGATCATGTCATTGGCTTCACCAAGTTGTTCCAAGAGAGCAACGAAGTGCTTCTTGGATTTTCCCTTGAGCTTACTCATAAAAGACTCAAATTCATTCACTTCCTCATTAGACCCTCACTTTCATCAATGCCATCCGTCAAGGAGGGATTAGTAATGATGGTGGTTTTGATGTTGGGGGTTACCTTGTTGGTGGCTTTAGCCATGAGACACTTGGCGGTGATGTTCTCATTGGGTGAGTCGAAGAGGGACACCCGTGGAGTTGTGGCAATGGCAACGGAGGCCATGGCCATGGCTTCACTATCTTCATCATCATCGTCATCCACATGATATTCTTCTTGAACCACCAACCCTCGAGTAGGAGTCTTTTTGGTGAAGTTGTTCTTGTTGGGAAAGGACTTCGCTTTGTCTTTTCGGATCAGCTTGACACCATTGTCTTCCCGCTTCTCGTAAGGGCAATCCACAACAAAGTGGCTCACATTGCCACAATTGTAACATGTTCTCACACGTTGCTTTCCCTTGAACCCACTTGAGTTGTTCTTGTTGAAGTTGGGCCTTGTGTTCTTCTTGCTCCAAAATTGCCTTGAAGCAAGAGCAATGTGCTCATGATAATCATATTTTGTATCTTCGAGGTTGCTCTCCTCATCTTCCTCTTCTTCCTCTTCTTCCACAATAACCTTGGCCTTCAAGGCAAGGTTGGCCTTCTTTGCTCTTTGAGAATGCAACACCGCGTTGTCGGCGGTCCTGTCCAAGATCCTCATTGCCACAAACTCATCCAACACTTCATTTGAGGACAAGGAGTGGAAGTCCGGTCTTTGACGGATGATGGAGGACATGGCCTTGTGGTAAGGCATCATTGCTTTGAGGAACTTGCACTTGATCCAATTGTCATCCGTGTCCTTGCTCCCATGATCTCGGAGTGAGAGTGCGAGTTTGGTTACTCTCCGAAAGAGCTCACGAGGTTCTTCATCTTCTTTCATTGCAAACTCATCGGCTTCATCTTGCACCACTTAGTAGTTGGAGCGTTGAATGCTTGCGCTTCCCTTATAGAGAGAAACAACACAATGCCATGCATCTTTGGCCATGGCGAAGGGTCTAAGATGAGGGAGATCTTCGGGTGGAACTGCATCTTGGATGATGAAGAGAGCATTCTCATTGAATTGATTATCCACGGCTTCTCTAGGGGTGAAGTTGCTTCGGTCATGTGGATAGAAACCTTCTTCAATGATTCTCCAAAGATTAGTATTCACATGATTTAAATGACGCTTGAATCTATAAACCCAAGAATCAAAGTCCTCATTTTTCACAATCTTAGGAGGAGGACCGGCATGATTTAAATGAGTAGAGGGAATCGGTCCTCCATAAATTGGAGGTTCCACATGGGCAAAGATGCCGGTGCCATTTCTACCTCTAGTAAAAGGACCCTTTTCACTAGTAGCTTCCCCCTTGTCGGAGTTAGCATCCGTCACCTTGTTAGTGGGATCACCCACTTCCATCGGCGAGGTAGATAGTTTAAGTCCTTCTAAGAATTTATTAAACATGCTTTCAACCTCGGTTGTCATGGACGTTTTCAATGTGTCCAAAGCCACATTGAATTCCTCACGAGAAACCGCGGTTCCCCCATCGGTCGTAGACAAGCTTGGATTCACACCGGAGTGCTCCTCCCCACCATCTACGGTGTTAACCATACTCTTCGGACGGCAAAGTCGTTAATAAAGAGACGAGGCTCTGATACCAATTGAAAGGATCGATATAGTTGACTAGGGGGGGGGGGTGAATAAGCAACTAACAATTTTTAGCTTTTCTTGACGAAATTAAACTTTGCATCAAAGTAGGTTGTCTAGATATGCAACTAGGTGAGCAACCTATATGATGCAACAACAACAAGCACACAATCAAGCAAGGGATACAACACAAATAAGCTTGCACAAGTAAAGGCACGAGATAACCAAGAGTGGAGCCGGTGAAGACGAGGATGTGTTACCGAAGTTCCTTCCTTTTGAGGGGAAGTACGTCTCCGTTGGAGTGGTGTGGAGGCACAATGCTCCCCAAGAAGCCACTAGGGACACCGTATTCTCCTCACGCCCTCACAAAATGCGAGATGCCGTGATTCCACTATTGGTGCCCTTGAAGGCGATGACCGAACCTTTACAAACAAGGTTGGGGCAATCTCCACAACTTAATTGGAGTCTCCCAACGACACCACGAAGCTTCACCACAATGGACTATGGCTCCGCGGTGACCTCAACCGTCTAGGGTGCTCAAACAACCAAGAGTAACAAGATCCACTAGGGATTAGTGGGGGGAATCAAATTTCTCTTGGTGGAAGTGTAGATCGGGGCCTTCTCAACCAATCCCAAGCAAATCAACAAGTTTGATTGGCTAGGGAGAGAGATCGGGTGAAAATGGAGCTTGGAGCAACAATGGAGCTTTGGGGGGAAGAGGTAGGTCAACTTTGGAGAAGAAGACCTCCTTTTATAGAGGGGGAACAATCCAACCGTTACCCCCCAAAACAGCCCCGCAGGGGGCAGCGGTACTACCGCTGGGACTAGCGATACTATCGCTCCCCCTCGCCGTACTGCTGTGCAGTCTGGGAGGGCTAGCGTATGAGCAGGAATCGGACCCAGTGCGGTACTGCCGCGATGGTAGGGCGGTACTACCTCTCTCAAGCGGTACTACCACTTCTGCTGCCGCTACTTAGTGCCGCACAATCCGACACGAGAGGCGACCCCCTCGAGTCGACGCGGTAGGATCCCGGTACCGCAGCGGTACTACGGATGAGGACCCACAGGCGGTACTACCGCTGCAGAGCAGTACTGCCGCCTGTGGCTCTTGAGCGGTACTACCGCTGGGCACCGCGGTACTACCGCTTGGACCAAATCACACTCATTGGAAGGGAAGGAAACCTCCATCGAAGAGGGAAGGCTCAATGGGTGCGAAAAGGATGTGTATGTGTTGATTCCACCCTAGCCTTACCAAAGTGGACCCCCTCTTGATAGTACGGTGACTCCTACGAAACAAGTCCACCAAAACAGAAATGAAAGAGCTACACTGTCTTGATTAAAACTCCAAAGGGAAGGAATCATCTCGTGCCAAAGGATGAATCTCTGAAATGCTCAAAGCACACGATTAGTTCGCAAACGTGTTGTCATCAATCACCAAAACTACATTGAGAGAGATATACCTTAACAATTGGAATAGACAAGCCAAGTTCTATAATGAAAAATTCCCACTATTATATGAAAGTGACAACATAGGAGACTCTCTATCAAGAAGATCATGGTGCTACTTTGAAGCAAACGTGTGGAAAAGAGATAGTAGCATTGTCCCTTCTCTCTTTTCTCTCATTTTTTTCTTTTTCTTTTTTTCCTTTTCTTATTTGGTGGGCTTCTTTGGCTTCTTTTTTTCTTCTCTTATTTATTTATTTATTTGGGCTTCTTTGGCCTCTTTTATTTTTTATAAAGTCTGAAGTCTCATCCCGACTTGTGGGGGAATCATAGTCTTTATCATCCTTTCCTCACTTGGGACAATGTGCTAATAATGAAGATCATCACACTTTTATTGATTTACAACTCAAGAATTACAACTCAATACTTAGAACAAAATATGACTCTACATGAATGCCTCCGGCAGTGTACCGGGATATGCAAGGAATCAAGAGTGACATGTATGTAAAATTATGAAGGTGGCCTTGCCACAAATACGATGTCAACTACATGATCATGCAATCAATATGACAATGATGGGGTGTGTCATAATAAATAGAACGGTGGAAAGTTGCATGACAATATATCTCGGAATGGCTATGGAAATGCCATAATAGGTAGGTATGGTGGCTGTTTTGAGGAAGGTAAATGGTGGGTGCATGATACCGGCGAAAGTTGCGCGGTATAATAGAGGCCAGCAATGGTGGAAGGGTGAGAGTGCGTATAATCCATGGACTCACATTAGTCATAAAGAACTCATATACTTATTACAAAAGTCTACTTGCCCTCGAAGCAAAGTACTACTACGCATGCTCCTAGGGGAAGGGTTGGTAGGAGTTAACCATCGCGTGGTCCCGACCTCCACTCATAAGGAAGACAATTAAAAGAGCACCCCATGAAACAAATTTGTCACACAACTTTTACCATACGTGCATGCTACGGGACTAGCCAACTCCAACACATGTATTTCTCAATTTCATAATTACCAAACTAGCATGACTCTAACATTACCACCTTTATATCTCAAAACAATTATCAAGCATCAAATTGATCATAGTGTTTAATGCACTTTCTATGATAGTTTTTATTATACCCAACTAGGATGCTCATCATTCTAGGACCAAATTTATAACCATAGCAAATACCATGTTGTTCTATAAGACTCTCAAAGTAATATAAGTGAAGCATGAGAGATCAACAATTTCTACAAAATAAAGCCACCGCCATGCTCTAAAAGATATAAGCGAAGCACTAGAGCAAAACTATCTAGCTCAAAAGATATAAGTGAAGCACATAGAGTATTCCAATAAATTCCAAATCATGTGGGTCTCTCCAAAAAGGTGTGTACAGCAAGGATGATTGTGGTAAACTAAAAAGCAAAGACTCATATCATACAAGACGCTCCAAGAAAAACACATATCATGTGGCGAATAAAAATATAGCTCCAAGTAAAGTTACCGATAGACGAAGACGAAAGAGGGGATGCCTTCCGGGGCATCCCCAAGCTTAGGCTTTTAGTTGTCCTTGAATATCTTGGGGTGCCATGGGTATCCCCAAGATTAGTCTCTTGCAACTCCTTATTCCATAGTCCATCAAATCTTTACCCAAAACTTGAAAACTTCACAACACAAAACTCAACAGGAAATCTCATAAGCTCCGTTAGTGCAAGAAAGAAAAATCACCACATAAGGTACTGTAATGAACTCATTATTTATTTATATTGGTGTTAAACCTACTGTATTCCAACTTATCTATGGTTCATACCCCCTGATACTAGCCATAGATGCATCAAAATAAGCAAACAACACACGAAAAACAGATTCTATCAAAAAACAGAACAATCTGTAGCAATCTGTAACTTTTGAATACTTCTGGAACTCTAAAAGTCCTACCGGAAGTCCTGGGAAATTTGTCTATTGATTTACTACAAAAAGAATCAACGCAAAAGCACGTTTCTATGATTTATTAAAATTATTCTCGTGCGCGCAAAAGTTTCTGTTTTTCAGCAGAATCAAAATAACTATTACCGTAGGTTACCCTATAGGTTCTACTTGGCACAAACACTAACTAAAACATAAAACCACATCTAAACAGAGGCTAGATGAAATATTTTTACTAAACAGAAGCAAAAAGCAAGAAACAAAAATAAAATTGGGTTGCCTCCCAACAAGCGCTTTTCTTTAAAGCCTTTTAGCTAGGCATTGATAATTTTAATGATGCTCACATGAAAGACAAGAATTGAAGCACAAAGAGAGCATCATGAAAAACGTGACAAACACATCTAAGTCTAACATACCTCCTATGCATAGGCATATTATAAGCAAACAAATTTACAAGGCAAGGAAAAACTAGCATATGCAAGGAAGAAGAAAGAGACAATATCAATCTCAACATGACGAGAGGTAATTTAGTAACATAAAAAATCCTACGACCATATTTTCCTCTCTCATAATAATTACATGTAGGATCATAAGCAAATTCAACAAAGTAGCTATCACATAAATTATTTTCAACACGATCCACATGCATGCGAAGTTGACACTCTTCCAAAATAGTGGGATTAACATTAACTAAAGTCATGACCTCTCCAAGCCCACTTTTATCAAAAATTTCACAAGATTGATCAAAATCCAAATATGTGGGATCTAAAGTTGACACTCTTCCAAACCCACTTTCAATAATATTGCAAACACTATTATCAATCTCATATTTATCATGGGAGTTAAATAAATTTTCAAGATCAAAAGAAGAATCACCCAGTCATGATCATTGCAACAAGTAGTAGACATAGCAAAACTAGCATCCCCAAGCTTAGGGTTTTGCATATTATTAACACAATTGACATCAAGATAATCTATAGTAACATCATTGCAATCATGCTTTTCATTGAAGGAACTACCAAGTATGGGTGCAATAGCAACAATCTCATATTTAACATAAGGAACTATAGCAAATTCATCTTCATAAATATTGGCATCATGGCCACAAGAATAGCAAGCATCACACTCATCAAGGGATATTTCAATCAAATCATCGGAATCATTATCTATAGATTCATGCATATCATTATTTTCTTCCAAAGCAATAGTCATTCTCTCAATAAATTCTTTGACATAGACATTATGAGCATAGTTTTCATAGCAATATTTAAGTATGTCAAATTTTTTAGATTCATAGAGAGTAATATCATACTTTTCAATCAAAGAAGCAACTTCATAAGCACCCTTAAAAGCAACAAATTCTTCAATTTGTTCGATATCATAGTAACTATAAACACCCCTTGCATAAGAAGATAAGATTTCATTTTCATTAAACTCACATAGGTAGGGAAGGTGTTTTTAGGGTTCTTAGAGCAAAAGGTAAAATCATAAATTTCACAAAGATTCCAAGCATAACACAACAATCTATTTATTTGATCCGTTAAGAGTCTCCGTTTTTCAGACAAACGGTGACGCACAAAATGAGCATGCCCATCTAAAGATTTCCCATCAACAAGGCTAGTTGGGGTTTCAGCACGAGCGCATAAGGATCAAAGATGATCCAAGTAGAACACTTTAAGTGAATCCATATCAATAGATTTTTAGCAAGCAAAGATGCAAGCAAAAAGAAGGCACATGGTAACACAAGATCGAACAGAAGGAGGGTGAAGAAAGGCAAAGGTTTAATGGGGGAGAGGAAAACGAGAGGCAATTGGCCAATAATGTAATGCGAGGGAGATGAGTTTGTGATGGGTACTTGGTATGTCTTGACTTGTGCGAAGACCTCCCCGGCAACGGCGCCAGAAATCCTTCTTGCTACCTCTTGAGCACTGCGTTGGTTTTCCCTTGAAGAGGAAAGGGTGATGCAGCAAAGTAGCGTAAGTATTTCCCTCAGTTTTTGAGAACCAAGGTATCAATCCAGTAGGAGGATCCACACACGTCCCTCGTACCTACACAAACAAACAAGAACCTCGCAACCAACGCGATAAAGGGGTTGTCAATCCCTTCACGGTAACTTGCAAAAGTGAGATTTGATAGAGATAATAAGATAAGATAAATATTTTTGGTATTTTTATGATATAGATTGGAAAGTAAAAGATGCAAATAAAAGTAGATAGGAAACTTATATGATAAAAGATAGACCCGGGGGCCATAGGTTTCACTAGTGGCTTCTCTCAAGATAGCACAAGTATTACGGTAGGTGAACAAATCACTATCGAGCAATTGATAGAAAAGTGCATAGTTATGAGAATATCTAGGCATGATCATGTATATAGGCATCACGTCCGCAACAAGTAGATCGAAACGATTCTGCATCTACTACTATTACTCCACACATCGATCGACTCCTGCCTGCATCTAGAGTATTAAGTTCATGAAGAACAAAGTAACACATTAAGAAAGATGACATGATGTAGAGGGATAAACGCATGCAATATGGTATAAATACCATCTTTTTATCCTCGATGGCAACAATACAATACGTGCCTTGCTGCCCCTGCTGTCACTCGGAAAGGACACCGCAAGATTGATCCCAAAGCTAAGCACTTCTCCCATTGCAAGAAAGATCAATCTAGTAGGCCAAACCAAACTGATAATTCGAAGAGACTTGCAAAGATAACTCAATCATACATAAAAGAATTCAGAGAAGATTCAAATATTATTCATAGATAAACTTGATCATAAACCCACAATTCATTGGATCGCTACAAACACACTGCAAAAAGAGTTTACATCGAATAGATCTCCACAAGAGAGGGGAGAACATTGTATTGAGATCCAAAAAGAGAGAAGAAGCCATCTAGCTAATTACTATGGACTCGAAGGTCCGTGGTAAACTACTCACAACTCATCGGAGAGGCCTTGGAGATGATATAGAGGCCCTCCGTCGTTGATTCCCCTCCGACGGAGCGCCGGCGAAGGCCCCAAGATGGGATCTCGCGGATACAAAAGGTTGCGGTGGTGGAATTAGTTTTTCGTGGTGCTCCTGGATGTTTTCGGGGTACATGTATATATATAGGCGAAGGAGGTAGGTCAGGGGAGCCACGAGGGCCCCACGAGGGTGGGGGGCGCGCCTGCTCCCCTAGGGCGCACCGGGCACCCTCGTGGCTGCCTCGATTACTTCTTGACGTCCACTCCAAGTCTCTTGGATTGCATTTGTTCCAAAAAGATCGCTCCCGAAGGTTTCATTCCGTTTGGACTCCATTTGATATTCCTTCTTTTCGAAACACTGAAATAGGAAAAAAACAGGAATTCGGGCTGGGCCTCCGGTTAGTAGGTTAGTCCCAAAAATGATATAAAAGTGTAAAGTAAAGCCCATAAACATCCAAAACAGGTAATATAATAGCATGGAACAATCAAAAATTATAGATATGTTGGAGACGTATCAACGGGCTCCGTCGTCGCAAGGTATGCGGCGGAGGAACGGACGACTGCTCGAACGCTCTCGGCGATTGCCAACTCTACGGCCGTGGGTTGCTGACCGTTGTCAGAGAAAATTCGTTCAATTTGTGTAGTGACCGCCACGAGCTGGGCGTGGGCGGCCTCGACATGGTCGTGGGCGGCCTGCATCAGGGCTAAGGCCGCCGCTATGGAACGGACATCTGTTGTGCTGCTCTCGCCAGCTGCTATCCCCAAGGCAGATGTTGCTGCTGCCACCTGAGAAGCAACATTGGCCGTTTGGTCTGCCATGGCCGCCCAGTCGTAGATTGCGGCCGCGCTCAAGCACCTTGCACTACAAAAAAAGACACATCCGTGACATTTTGGGCCAAACGAATTTTTTTTTCTGTCATATATATGACACTTCTATGACGATAATTATGACAAAACCCGGTATCATCATAGATGTGGTGGGCTCCTACTTCTATGACAAAAAAACATGATAGAAAATGGGCTTTTCGTCCTGGGCGGGCCGGAGACGCAGCTGCATGACATTCTTTGGGCCATCCATGACGGAAAAAACCGTGGTAGAAGCGAGGGGGAGGAAAATTTCGGGGAGTTTCCGGTTACGGTGGGAGAGCGATGCGCGTTTCTCTCGTACAGGTATGCGCGTGTGTGCAAGGCATTGGCTCTAACTGAACCCGAGAGAGGCGTTGGGCTCTAACTGAACCGAGCGATTGCACTGCACGCTACGCGTTACTGAACCCGAGCGATCGATCGATGGCTGTTAGCTGAACCCAATGAAGCGATTCCTTCTCTACTGCTGCTAACTTAAGCCGATCGATGCTGCCTCTGGGATGAATAGTGAGCGTTATGGGGGGGGACCCCGTGGTGTGGAGGGCTGGATGAACAGTAGACGGTGGAGGGGTGGTTGAACAGTAGCCGGTGGAGTAGCGCGCGGTGGAGGCTGGATGAACAGGAGCCCGTGGAGGCTGGAGAAGGTCGACGGTAGCCCGTGGAGGCTGGAGGAGGTCGATGGTGGAGATGAACAATATCCCGTGGATTCCTGTTTTGCGGTACGCCACACCCCTCTCAATGAACAGGACCCCCGTTTCGACCGTAGGAGGTCCGTTTCGTCCGTTTTGCGGTATGCCACACCCCTCCCGATCAACAGGACCCCCGTTTCGTTCGTAGGAGGTCCGTTTCCTCCGTTTTGCGGTACGCCACACCCCTCCCGATCAACAGAGACCCCCGTTTCGACCGTAGGAGGTCCGTTTCCTCCGTTTTGCGGTACGCCAGGCCTCATTTCCATTGCCTATTCCATCCAAGCCGGTTGGCTCCCACGCGTTCTGTTGCCTCCCGATGAACACGACGCATTCTATTGCATCCCCATGAACACGACGCATTCCGTTGTCTCGCGATGAACACGACGCATTCCGTTGCCTTCCCATGAACACAACGTATTCCGTTGCCTCCCCATGAACACGAGCCCTCGCCGTACATATGCGCGACTAGGCATTCGAGACCCCGCCCGTATGTACACATATGTGGCCGTATTTTCTTTCTTGCACCCTGGCCGTTGTACGTACGTGTACATGCTACGTGCGCGCCTCTACTACGACACGTGCGCGCCTCTACAACGACCAGTATGTACGTACACGTTCGCGACCAGAATGACAACGCTACGTACGCTTTGACCAGGTGGGTCCCGACTGCCAGGCACTTCCTTGCGTGCGAAAATGTAGCTGGTGGGTCCCAGCAGTCAGAGGGGCGAATCGTTTTTTTTGCCCGGACGCACTTCCCTATGTGCGAAGGTGTAGCTGGTGGGTCCCAGCAGTCAGGGGAAACGTTTTTTTCGCGAAATACGGTGGCCCGTCCAGTGGGTCCCCGCTGTCAGGTGGAGGAATAATTATTTTCCGCGTAATAAGGAGGCACTTCCTTGCTGCGGCCATGGACCCAGCTGTCAGCCTCTCCACATACAGTCCACGTCCGATGGAAATCGTTCCTTGACCATGTTGCCCACGCCACGCCAAGAGCACCAGGGCGGTGGACGACGGTGAGGCCTAGGAAGGGGACGATGGGGAGCCGGGGAAGACGCCGCAGTGGAAGCCCATGCCGAGAGGAGTACAAGGGTTCACTGCTTTGGCTGCGGTGTGAGGCTGCCGTCACCGCAGGGCCTGGCCAGCGGTGGGAATAGTAGGGGGCGGTGAGGCCTCCGCGGCAGCACATCCGGCCACGGGAGGCAGGAGCATGCGGCACGACCGGCGCTGCTTTGGGCGGCTGGAGCAAGAAGACCAGAGGTTGAAGAAGCACTACGGCCGTTGGATGGACATCGTACGGTCACTGGAGCTAGAATCGTTTATATTGACTAAGTTGACAAAGCCCTCCATCCCCGTCAACTTAGTAGGCCCACAAGTCAGCCTCCCACCAAGGTGGGTCCCAGCTAGCTGGGGGGGTATTCATTTTTTGTGCGTAATAAGGAGGCACTTCCGGTGGGTCCGAGCTGACAGCAGGGAGAACGTTTTTTTCGTGAAATATGGTGGCCCGTCAGGTGGGTCCCAGCAGTCAGGGGCAAACGTTTTTTTCGCGAAATACTGGTGGCCCGTCCAGTGGGTCCTTGCTATCAGGTGGAGGAATAATTATTTTCCGCGTAATAAGGAGGCACTTCCTTGCGGCTGTCGTGGACCCAGCTGTCAGCCTCTCCATGTACAGTATTCTTCCGATGGAATTCGGTCGTTGACCACATTGACCACGCCGCGCCGAGAGCACCACGGCGGTGTACGACGGCGAGGCCTAGGAAGGGGACGATGCGGAGCCGGGGAAGACGCGATAGTGGATGCCCACGCGGAGAGGAGTATGAGGGTTCACTGGTTCAGTTGCGCTGCCCTCGCCGCAAAATAACAGGGGTGTGGGTGAGTGGAGTGGAGGGATGGCCTGGCCAGCGGTGGGAGTAGTATGGGGGCAGTGAGGCCTCCGCGGCAGCACAGCCGGCCACGGGAGGCAGGAGCAGGCGGCACGACCGGCGCTGCTTTGGGCGGCTGGAGCAAGAAGACCAGAGGTTGAAGAAGCACTACGGCCGTTGGATGGACATCGTACGGTCAGTCGAGCTAGAATCGTGCATATTGACTAAGTTGACAAAGCCCTTCGTCCCCGTCAACTTAGTAGGCCCACTATACTGGGTCCCAGCTAGCAGGGGGAGTATTCTTTTTTTTGGGCGTAATAAGGAGGCACTTCCTTGCGTGCGAAGATATAAATGGTGGGTCTAAGCTGTTAGCGGCGGTAACGTTTTTTTCGCGAAATACAGAGGCCCTTTCGATGGGTCCCAGATGTCAGGTGGAGGAATCATTATTTTGCGCGTAAGAAGGAGGCATTTCCTTGCGTGCGGCCATGGACCCAGCTGTCAGCCTCTCCACATATAGTCCATTTCCGATGGATGTCGTTCATTAACCACGTTGACCAGGCCGCGCCGAGAGCACCAGGGCAGTGGACGACGGCAAGGCCTAGGAAGGGAACGACACGGAGCCAGGGAATACTCGGCAGTTATTTCCCACGCGGAGGATTACGAGGGTTTACTGTTTCATCTGCCGTCGCCGGAGAATAACAGCATGTGTGGGACTGAGGGTGAGTAGAGGGATAGCTAGGCCAGCGATGGGAGTACGGTGGCGCGGTGAGGCCTGCGCGGTAGCACAGCCGGCCACAGGGAGGAGGGAGCAGGCAGTCCCGCCGACGCTTGTTTGAGCGGCTGGAGCAGGAAGAGCAGAGATTGAAGAAGCACGACGGCCATTGGATGGACATCCAACAGTATACATGCCATCTGTGGAAAGCCTCAAATCTGTGGAAAACAGCATACAACCCATCTGCCATTATTTCAAATAGTTTACAACCCATTTGCTAATTCTTACGGGTTTTTTGGAGCCCATATTCTTTTTGTTAGCATTACAGCCCATATTGTGACCACGGTTAAAAAATTATACAAAATTTTTCATATATCGGTTGATACGTCTCCAATGTATCTATAATTTTTGATTGCTTCCTGCTACTTTATTTACTGTTTTGGATAATATTGGGCTTTTTCCACTTTTATATTATTTTTGGGACTAACCTATTAACCGGAGGCCCAGCCCAGAATTGTTGTTTTTTGCCTTTTTCAGTATTTCGAAGAAACAGAATAATAAACGGAATGAAACCTTTGGGATCGTGATTTTTCAACCGAACGTGACCCAGGAGACTTGGACCCTACTCCAAGAAGCGCCAGAGGCGGTCACGCGGGTGGAGGGCGCCCACCTAGGCGCGCTCCCTACCTCGTGGGCCCCTCGGAGCTCCACCGACGTACTCCTTCCTCCTATATATACCTACTTATCCCCGAACGATCAGAACAGGAGCCAAAAACCTAATTCCACCACCGCAACTTTCTGTATCCACGAGATCCCATCTTGGGGCCTGTTTCGGAGCTCCGCCGGAGGGGGCATCCACCATGGAGGGCTTCTACATCATCACCATAGCCCCTCCCATGAAGTGTGAGTAGTTTACTTCAGACCTTCGGGTCCATAGCTAGTGGCTAGATGGCTTCTTCTCCATTTTTGGATCTCAATACAATGTTCTCCCCCTCTCTCGTGGAGATCTATTCGATGTAATCTTCTTTTTGGATCTCAATACAATGTTCTCCCCCTCTCTCTTTTTGCAGTGTGTTTGTTGAGACCGATGAATTGTGGGTTTATGATCCAGCTTATCTATGGAAAATATTTGATTCTTCTCTGAATTCTTTTATGTATGATTGAGTTATCTTTGCAAGTCTCTTCGAATTATCTTATTTGGTTTGGCCAACTAGATTGGTAGTTCTTGCAATGGGAGAAGTGCTTAGCTTTGGGTTCAATCTTGCGGTGTCCTTACTCAGTGAAAGAAAGAGTTGCAAGGCACGTATTGTATTGTTGCCATCGAGGATAACAAGATGGGTTTTTTTATCATATTGGATGAATTTATCCCTCTACATCATGTCATCTTGCTTAAGGCGTTACTCTGTTTTTAACTTAATACTCTAGATGCATGCTGGATAGCGGTCGATGAGTGGAGTAATAGTAGTAGATGCAGAATCATTTTGATCTACTTGTTTTGGACGTGATGCCTATATACCTGATCATCGCCTAGATATACTCATAACTATGCTCAATTCTATCAATTGCTCAACAGTAATTTGTTTGCCCACCGTAGAATATTTATGCTCTTGAGAGAAGCCACTAGTGAAACCTATGGCCCCCGGGTCTATTCTCATCATATCAACCTCCATCGCTTTATTTACTTGCTTTGCTTTTACTTTTTACTTTGCATCTTTATACCAAAAATACCAAAAATATTATCTCTATCAGATCTCACTCTTGTAAGTGACCGTGAAGGGATTGACAACCCCTAATCGCGTTGGTTGCGAGTAGCTATCGTTTTGTGCAGGTACGAGGGACTTGCGCATGACCTCCTACTGGATTGATACCTTGGTTCTCAAAAACTGAGGGAAATACTTACGCTACTGTGCTGCATCATCCTCTCCTCTTCGGGGAAAACCAACGCAAGCTCAAGACGCAGCAAGAAGGATTTCTAGCGCCGTTGCTGGGGAGGCCTACACAAAAGTCAACATACCAAGTACCCATCACAATCCCTCTCTCTCGCATTACATTATTTGCCATTTGCCTCTCGTTTTCCTCTCCCCCACTTCACCCTTGCCGTTTTATTTGCGCTCTCTTTCCCAATCTCCTCCTCTCTTTCCTGTTTGCCTTTTTCCCTTTGCCTTCATGCTTGCTTTTGTGTTAGTTTGTCTTTTTGTTGTGATGGCTCTACCTAGATTTGGTGACCTTCACCTTAAAAGGCTAGAGGAGATCGAAAGCAATGTTAGAAAATTTTTGGTTTTACAATTTGAGCACAATAATTTCTTTAGAAACAAACTTAAGGAACAAAAAAAGTTTTATGAGCTTTATGAATAAAGAACTCGATGATATGTCTAAAGAATTTGATGGTATAAGGGCCTAAATTGCTCATCTTGAAAAGATGACCGCTGAAATTTCGGATATGCAAGCTACCTTAGTTAATAAGATGGCCGCTAAACCGAATCCCTATGAAAATCAAGATGAAGATCTAAAAGTTATTGATGTGTCCCCCATTAAATCTTTGTTTTGCAATATGAATCTTGATGAATCTGAAGATTATCTTCCTTTACCTAGAAGGCGTTCTAAGAATTCTGAGTTTTTAGATCTTGATGATGAAATTGATAAAAGTGGGATTGAAAGAAATAAAAATCGAGATGTTGCTGAACCCACTATTTTGGATCTCAAGGAATTTAATTATGAAAATTTCTCTTTAATTGATTGTATTTCCTTGTTGCAATCCGTGTTAAATTCTCCTCATGCTTATAGTCAAAATAAGGCCTTTACCGAACACATTGTTGATGCCTTAATGCAATCTTATAAACAAAAGCTTGAGTTGAAAGTTTCTATCCCTAGGAAACTCCATGATGAGTGGGAACCTACTATCAAAATTAAAATTAAAAATTATGAGTTTCATGCCTTGTGTGATTTGGGAGCTAGTGTCTCTACTATTCCCAAAACTTTATGCGATTTGCTAGACTTCTGTGATTTTGATGATTGCTCTCTAAACTTGCATCTTGCGGATTCCACTATTAAAAAGCCTATGGGGAGAATTAATGATGTTCTTATTGTTGCAAATATGAATTATGTGCCCGTAGATTTTATCGTTCTTGATATAGATTGCAATCCTTCATGTCCTATTATTCTTGGTAGACCTTTCCTTAGAACGATTGGTGCAATTATTGATATGAAGGAAGGGAATATTAGATTCCAATTTCTCTTAAAGAAGGGCATGGAACACTTCCCTAGAAAAAAAATAAAATTACCATATGAATCTATCACGAGAGCCACTTATGGATTGCCGACCAAAGATGGGAATACCTAGATCTATCCTTGCTTTTATGCCTAGCTAGGGGCTTAAACGATAGCGCTTGTTGGGAGGCAACCCAATTTTATTTTTAGTTTTTAGTTTTTGCTTCTGTCTAGGAATAAATAATCCATCTACCTTCTGTTTGGATGTGGTTTTATGTTTTAATTAGTGTTTGTGCCAAGTAGAACATATAGGATAAGCTATGATGATAGTTGATTTGATTCTGCTGAAAAACAGAAACTTTGCGCTCACGAGAAAAAAAATCAATAAATCACAGGAACGTGATTTTGCATTGATTCTTTTTGATGCGCATCAATAAAGAAATTTTCCAGTATGTCCTATGTTGGTTGGAATTTTTAGAGTTCCAGAAGTTTGCGTTAGTTACAGATTACTACAGACTGTTCTGTTTTTGACACATTCTGTTTTGTGTGTGTTGTTTGCTTATTTTGATGAATCTATGGCTAGTAAAATAGTTTATAAACCATAGAGAAGTTGGAATACAGTAGGTTTAACACCAATTCAAATAAAGAATGAGTTCATTACAGTACCTTGAAGTAGTCTTTCGTTTTCTTTCTCTAACGGAGCTCACGAGATTTCTGTTGAGTTTTGTGTTGTGAAGTTCTCAAGTTTTGGGTGAATTCTTTTGATGGATTATGGAACAAGGAGTGGCAAGAGCCTAAGCTTGTGGATGCCCATGGCACCCCCAAGATAATACAAGGACACCAAAAAGTCAAATCTTGGGGATGCCCTGGAAGGCATCCCCTCTTTCGTCCACTTCCATCGGTAATTTACTTGGAGCTATATTTTTATTCACCAACATGATATGTGTTTTGCTTGGAGCGTCTTGTATTATTTGCGTCTTTGCTTGTTAGTTTACCACAATCATCCTTGCTGTACACACCTTTTGAGAGAGCCATACATGAATTGAAATTTGTTAGAATACTCTATGTGCTTCGCTTATATCTTTTGAGCTTGCTAGTTTTGCTCATAGTGCTTCACTTATATCTTTTTGAGCGTGATAATTTTTTTGCTCTAGTACTTCACTTAGATCTTTTAGAGCACGGTGGTGGATTTGTTTTAAAGAAACTTGATCTCTCATGCTTCACTTAGATTATTTTGAGAGTCGTTAATAGCATGGTAATTTGCTTAATGTTAATATACTTGGTGTTCAAGATATGTGAAACTTTCTTTTGAGTGCGTTGAATACTAAGATAAGTTTGATGCTTGATAATTGTTTTGAGATATGGAGGTAATAATATCAAAGTCATGCTAGTTGAGTAGTTGTGAATTTGAGAAATACTTGTGTTGAAGTTTGTAAGTCCCGTAGCATGCACGTATGGTTAAAGTTGTGTAACAAATTTGAAACATGAAGTGTACCTGGCTTGTGCATCCTTATGAGTGGCGGTCGGGGACAAGCGATGGTCTTTTCCTACCAATCTATCCCCCTAGGAGCATGCGAGTAGTACTTGATTTTTGATGACTTCTAAATTTTTGCAATAAGTATATGAGTTCTTTTGACTAATGTTGAGTCCATGGATTATACGCACTTTTACCTTTCTACCATTGCTAGCCTCTTCGGTACCGTGCATTGCCCTTTCTCACATTGAGAGTTGGCGCAAACTTCGCCGGTGCATCCAAACCCCGTGATACGATACGCTCTATCACACATAAACCTCCTTATATCTTCCTCAAAACAGCCACCATACCTACCTATTATGGCATTTCCATAGCCATTCCGAGATATATTGCCACGCAACTTCCATCATCATCATCATCATGACATATATTACTTTGTTCATATTGCCATTGCAAGATCTTGTAGTTGACATCGTATTTGTGGCAAAGCCACCAAGCATTATTTTTATACATGTCACTCTTGATTCATTGCACCATCCCGGTACACCGCCGGAGGCATTCATACAGAGTCATATCTTGTTCTAAGTTTTGAGTTGTAATCCTTGTGTTGTAATTTATAGAAGTGTGATGATCATCATTATTAGAGCATTGCCCAAATAGAAAAAAGAAGGGCCAAAAAGAAAAAAAGAAAGGCCCCAAAAAATATAAAATAAAAAATAAAAAATAAAAAGGGCAATGCTACTATCTCTTTTTCCACAGTTGTGCTTCAAAGTAGCACCTCGTTCTTCATGTAGTGAGTCTCATATATTGTGCTTCAAAGTAGCACCATGCTCTTCATGTAGTGAGTCTCATGTGTTATCACTTTCATATACTAGTGGGAATTTTTCATTATAGAACTTGGCTTGTATATTCCTATGATGGGCTTCCTCAAAATGCCCTAGGTCTTCGTGAGCAAGCAAGTTGGATGCACACCCACTAGTTTTCTTTTGTTGAGCATTCATAGCTCTAGTGCATCCGTTGCATGGCAATCCCTACTCCTCATGTTGATATCAATTGATGGGCATCTCCATAGCCCGTTGATTAGCCTCGTCAACGTGAGACTTTCTCCTTTTTTGTCTTCTCCACACAATCACCATCATCATATTCTCTGCCACCCATAGTGCTACATCCATGGCTCACGCTCATGTATTGCGTGAAGGTTGAAAAAGCTTGAGATTATTTAAGTATGAAACAATTGCTTGGCTTGTCATCGGGGGTATAGAAGTTGGGAACATCTTTGTGTGACGAAAATGAAGCATAGCCTAACTATATGAATTTGTAGGGATGAACTTTCTTTTGCCATGCTATTTTGAGAAGACATGATTGCTTTGATTAGTATGCTTGAAGTATTATTATTTTTTGTGTCAATATGAACTTTTGTCTTGAATCTTTCGAATCTGAATATTCATATCACAATTAATAAGATTTACATTGAAATTATGCGAAATTATCACTCCGCATCAAAAATTCTTTTTTATCATTTACCTACTCGAGGACGAGCAGGAATTAAGCTTTGGGGATGCTTGATACGTCTCCAACGTATCTATAATTTTTGATTGCTCCATGCTACTTTATCTACTGTTTTGGACAATATTGGGCTTTATTTTCCACTTTTATATTATTTTTGGAACTAACCTATTAACCGAAGGCCCAACCCAGAATTGTTGTTTTTTGCCCTTTTCAGTATTTCGAAGAAACAGAATATCAAACGGAGTCCAAACGGAATGAAACCTTCGGGATCGTGATTTTCCAACCGAACGTGACCCATGAGACGTGGACCCTACTCCAAGAAGTGCCAGAGGCGGTCACGAGGGTGGAGGGCGTGCCCCCTACCTCGTGGGCCCCTCGGAGCTCCACCGACGTACTCCTTCCTCCTATATATACCTACGTATCCCCGAACGATCAGAACAGGAGCCAAAAACCTAATTCCACCGCCGCAACTTTCTGTATCCACGAGATCCCATCTTGGGTCCTATTCCGAAGCTCCGCCGGAGGGGGCATCCACCACGGAGGGCTTCTACATCATCACCATAGCCCCTTCGATGAAGTGTGAGTAGTTTACTTCAGACCTTCGGGTCCATAGCTAGTAGCTAGATGGCTTCTTCTCTCTTTTTGGATCTCAATACAATGTTCTCCCCCTCTCTTGTGGAGATCTATTCGATGTAATCTTCTTTTTGCGGTTTGTTTGTTGAGACCGATGAATTGTGGGTTTATGATCCAGCTTATCTATGGAAATTTTTGATTCTTCTCTGAATTCTTTTATGTATGATTGAGTTATCTTTGCAAGTCTCTTCGAATTATCTTATTTGGTTTGGCCAACTAGATTGGTAGTTCTTGCAATGGGAGAAGTGCTTAGCTTTGGGTTCAATCTTGCGGTGTCCTTACTCAGTGACAGAAAGAGGTGCAAGGCACGTATTGTATTGTTGCCATCGAGGATAACAAGATGTTTTTTTATCATATTGCATGAATTTATCCCTCTACATCATGTCATATTGCTTAAGGCGTTACTCTGTTTTTAACTCAATACTCTAGATGCATGCTGGATAACGGTCGATGAGTGGAGTAATAGTAGTAGATGCAGAATCATTTCGATCTACTTGTTTTGGACGTGATGCCTATATACGTGATCATCGCCTAGATATACTCATAACTATGCTCAATTCTATGAATTGCTCAACAGTAATTTGTTTGCCCACCGTAGAATATTTATGCTATTGAGAGAAGCCACTAGTGAAACATATGGCCCCCGGGTCTATTCTCATCATATCAATCTCCATCGCTTTATTTACTTGCTTTGCTTTTACTTTTTACTTTGCATCTTTATACCAAAAATACCAAAAATATTATCTCTATCAGATCTCACTCTCGTAAGTGACCGTGAAGGGATTGATAACCCCTAATCGCGTTGGTTGCGAGTAGCTATCGTTTTGTGCAGGTACGAGGGACTTGCACGTGACCTCCTACTGGATTGATACCTTGGTTCTCAAAAACTGAGGGAAATACTTACGCTATCGTGCTGCATCATCCTCTCCTCTTCGGGGAAAACCAACGCAAGGTCAAGTCGTAGCATCGGTGCGGTCTGAACTGTTTTTAATCCCGAAATTTCGAGTCACATTCAGACTGATTTTAAAAATAAATGTATATCAATATAAAATCCAATAAATTGTCCACGCATAAAAATCAATGCAATTTAAAATCTCGAAATGAAAAAAAGATATTTGAAACTAATTGCCGGTTTGATGTGTTTTAAAAATGTACAACCCATTTCTCATTACTAATAGGCCATTTTCTCGGCTAGCCGAATGAAGCTCTCCTCGTCTAGCCCAACATGCCTGATAAAGTGACTTACTTGACAAATCACAAAAAACTGGGCTAGCCATTTTCAAAAAGAAAAAAAACTACTGGGCTGGTCTGTGGTAAACATAAAAGAAAAGGCTGTCTAGACAGGCCAGAGTGTCCCGCATAGCCCAGTTGACACCCTACTTCCGTCTCAAAAACATATTAGATAAATGCCACTCCAATTATGGCGATTCATAAAAATGCCACTGCAATTTCCAAACTTTGAAAAATGCC
Source organism: Triticum aestivum (assembly GCF_018294505.1). Lineage (NCBI taxonomy): Eukaryota > Viridiplantae > Streptophyta > Magnoliopsida > Poales > Poaceae > Triticum > Triticum aestivum. Next base: position 179,665,641 of record NC_057804.1, read on the forward strand.
ACTGCAATTTTTGCAAACTTTAAAAAATGCCACTGCAGTTTGCAAACTTTGAAAAATGCCACTCCACACTTCAAAAAATGCCTCTAAAAATGGCATGAAATGGCATTTTTCAAAGTTTGGAAATTGCAGTGGCATTTCTCGGAGGCATTTATCAAATTAACCCAAAACAAAAATAACTGGGCGAGCTGCTGGGTCCCTGGTATCAGCCGCTCGTTGTGCAATTCTCTCGTTTATTGACTATGTTGACAATGGCATGGGACCCAGATGTCAGAAATCCACTAGGAGGAGCCATTTTTTTTACTGGCGTGAAATAAGGAGGCACTTGCTTGTGTACTGCCATGACCTTGGCGGGTCCCTGCTGTCATCCTCTCCACGGACAATCATCTCCTGATTGTGTACGCGTCAACTTGCTAGGCCCACAAGTCAGCCTCTAAACCCGTGGAGGACAAATACAACCCATTTAAAAAATAATAGCCCATTCCATACGTTCAAACAGAAAGTTCAACATTCAGGGCAAAGTAACAGGTCTGATCCACATATAGAGTACTGAACTTCCACGTTGACAACCATCATAGCCAAGTTAACTATCTACTCCCACTAGACAAGTACTAACTTACTCTTAGCTAACTAGACGATGCCGGCGGTACACACTAAACGCCGGCACCGGCGTCCTGTGCCTCGCCTCGGACTTGCCAGAGGTGCGATAGGGCGCGTTGCTCGCGCGCGTTGGCCCTTTCCATGTCGGCGTGGTCCACCGAAGCTTCGGCTTCCAAGCGGGAAACCCACTTGACGAGCTGGTAGTAAAAATCGGCGTCGTGAACGCGTGCGTGCCCGACAACCTCCAGAGCTATTTGCCGGGCGCCAGCCTCCACGTAGTCGGCCCAGTTGCGGGCGCTCTGCTCGCGACTCAGAGCGTCGGCACGCTGCTGCTCCATGTCCTGCTGGCGGCGCAAATTGGCATTACGCTGCTCCTCCGCCAGGCGGTCGTGCTCCAACAACTCCTGCTCCTCCGCCATGAGGTCGCGCTCCAACAACTCCTCATCTGCGCATTGCCATCTAAAGACAAATAGAATGCCCCCTCCCTTCGTCTGCCTTCCACTGAAAAATCGAACACTAGTTCTGGCGGTGACCGCCTCCGGCGTTGCCTACCACGGACGGGCGGGGGCATGGCGGACGTGGCGAGCAACGTTGGGCTGGTGGGGCTTATGAGGATATGGCGAGTTGGATCATGGTGGCACTGGAGAATGCCGGGAAACAATACTTATAGGGGGAAGGTAGCGCGACGGTCATCGGAATTCAATGCATAATGGCTTAGCGCACCAGCTTGCCATGGAAAACTAGGGAAACTGAAATTATGATTGTGCCGTCTCGTCGGGTCTGGGTCACACGCCGGCATGGCGGTCAAACGAGTGCACTCGAATCATCTCCCTCCTTGTCAATAATGATTTCACAGATTTAAAAAGCCCGCAACAATTAAAGCGTATCTTTTTTCACATCAGTTAGCTGCCTTAATTACGGCAGGCTGCATGCAGGCACTCAGAATCGCTCGCAGGCAGTATGCGAAGTAGCATCCAACGAGTCGCAGCTGAGGGCACGCATGCAGCCACTTAAATCGCTGAAATTAATTAGGCTTAAACTTCTGCATGCCGTTAATTATTGCCATGCCTTGGTCTTGCTGCTTTGCTCACGGGAGTAACAAACCCGGACGGAGGGAGTACCTTGGTTGGTGAGAGGTTTGAATTAAGCCCTGCAAACCGGAAAGGAGGTACTAGTACGTGCGTGATCCGCTATTTGTTCGTGTAGGATCGAGTAGGTCGTTTCTTGAATTGAGCCCTGCAAACCGGAAAGGAGGTAGTACGTGCGTGATATGCTATTTATCCTTGTAGGATGGATAGTGTAGCTTGTCGGTTTCTTTAGAGGTAGGCATTTTTATCCGTGTAGGATTGATAGTGTAGCTTGTCAGTTTCTTCAGAGGTAGGCATTTTTATTCAAAAAACTGCAACTTCGCATCTTGCGTCGCAAATAAAACTGCCAGGTGCACATTTGTAGGCTAGCTAGTGATCGATCAGTAACTTGTAAACACCGAGCGAACAGAAATAAGTAACTGTTAATGCATCTCAATGATTCACAGATCATATACAAATATGTAGCTCCAGAAGCAAAGATCAGCCACTTCGGATCTTGCGTCGCAACTAAAACTAACTAGTACGATTCCCATACATAAGATCATCATGTTAATGCATCTCAATGAGTCACAGATCATATACAAATATGTAGCTCCAAAAGCAAAGATCTAGAAAAAACATCTGTTCTTCCTACTAACATGGATGCTTCTCTTGGCCAACATTCAATACAGACTAAAAGACAAATTTGTTTGTGAAGTCTACAATTCCTCTTGCAAATGTAAGTGGTTTCACCAACAGCTGGAACCATGAGAATGAACCACACATGATGGAGGAACATCCACTGCAATATGATTTGGTCTTCTCTCGATCACACCGCGAGACTATTTTCGGAATACAAACTTTAACTTAGGGAAAATGATGCCCATTGTATAATCAGACCAAAGCAATGAAGCACCAAGTGTTGGCCAGTAAATAGTACAGTACTACTTTTCTGCAGTCCATGAAGTGACTATCCAATCTTTGTGTCTATTTTCAAATGTCACTGCATGCAGTGACTATACTATTCTCTTATGCAGTTCAACCAAAATTGCGGACACTTTGTTTGTTTGCCAAATAGCAACGGGCAGACATCTTTGTCTGCACAAATATCAAGCAGCTAGTAAACATATACCACACCATGTTCGCAGTGATGGAAGAGGTGAAATCGATACAACCGAAATTGAGCATCCAATCATTGAATCCTGTCCTGCACCTCCAATGTAGGTCCACCCTGCCAATAAATTCACATGCAAACCACTAGTATTACTACCTAATGACAGTACAAAAAGAGAAGCAAGATAGTAGCAAACCATGTACCTTCGTAATGAACAACTCATAGTGCCACCAATTGGATATAAAGGTTTGGAAAAAAACATGCTCCTAATGTTGAACCAGTTGGACTTTTTGTGCAGCTCCACTAAAATCGAGCATCCCTGTTTGCATAGATATTGAAAGTGTGATTACTATAAAAGTGGCACTAGTTGAAGCATAGACTCACAAATATAAGCATTCCAATTTCTTAACGGGAAAAGGTAGCAAGACTGTTTCTAACCACCTGTTTGAAGGAATAAATAAAGCAACAACGGCTGATGTCAGGAAGGCATACATAGTTTTTTTTCTGAAAAACTGAGCCATTCCTGACCTTTCCTCTTCTTTTAAGCAAATTTTGTGTAGTTCTACTAAAATAAAATGCCATCACCACCTTGACAATTTAGTTACACTGTACAAAAGGAAATGACTTAACATTACATCATGATGTCGGGTATGTAGTAGACAAGCATTAGAGACAAACATACAGACCTCCTCCGATAACATAATGAACATCAATTTTAACAAAGGTGTGACTAGCTTTACCGGGATAATTTGAGTGAACTCTACACCCTCTGTTCCTTAATATAAGACGTTTTCGTGGTTCAATTTAAAGTACCCAAATGTCTAGTATTTAGAAAAACATGTAGTAGTTTTCTTGAGCACATATACGGGAAAGCTTGCCACACTTTATTTATGTCCATACGCTAATGCAACACCATTCGAATACTACAAATATACACTAATCCAGTGGCTAGTGCAATAGTAGAGTAGTTAGTTTATTACAGGGTACAGTACAATGGTTTTTCTGAACAGATTTCAATAAACTCTAGCACTGGAAGGTTTCTATAAGAAATAACAATACAAAATGTAAAGATAGCAAGTTTCAGCATTGGTATACTAGCTATGCATGAGCATTAAACCAAATAAAAAAGTCTGAAGGTAACTAGCATTATTAACTAATGACAGTATAAAAAAATTGCAAACCATGTACCTCCAAGGTAAATATCATTTCGAACTCGGGGGGACCTGAAAAATTGCTATCCCAATCTTGATAATCGATCAAACATAAAAACTTGATCTTTCCTCTTGATAATCAAGAGAACAGCCGGAGGAGGAGGTGCCCACTCTTGACCTTTCCTCTTGTCTTCATAATTGTCTGTGCAGTTTAACCAAAATAAAATGACATCAGCGCCTTGGCATTTTGGTGACACTGTACAAAAAATTAACTTATCTCATGAAAGTGAGGTATGTAATCTATAAGCATTAAGAGTGCAAAAATCTGAAGGTAGTAACAAGTTTCATCGTTGGTATACTGGTTGTGCAACAGCATTAGAATGCCTTAGCTGAAAAATCTTTAATACATCCACAATCAACAGCTAACCCTGAAATGATCCAGTGACATTAAATGGCACTGCTTAAATTTATCTTTGGCATTAGACTGAGAGCGGCATTAGTTAAATGTGGCATCACTTTAGCAGTAGCATTGCTTGACTTGAGTGCTGGCATTATACTAACAGCAAAGAAAGTGGCAATAAGAGCATGGGAGGCCCATTCGGACAGTGGGCGCACCAGTACGATGTACCTCCACGGACGCAGAGTGGTGAGGGAGGTATGGTTGCCCAGAGCAACAAATATCCAGGCAACATATGTGGGTTACGTCCCATTTTTGTTCTCTTTAGCCACCTTTTTCCTATGTGAGGACAACAAACCAATCGACCTGGTCATTCTCTATTGCGTTGTCATGCCTTTCTACCCTTCTTCAACCAAGAGACACGAGACTCGTTCCTTAGCTACTGATTTTCCCCTTTTCTACCTAGATGCGGGTTCGATGCCTACTCTCTTGGACAGTACAGTCTCCCTTCCTTTCCTTATTCAACCCAGACATGCATTAGTCTGCATGAAGTAGGGTTTCCGTTAATAGTGCAAATTATGGTTTTCGTCTGCGTGGCCAGCAGAGGAGAGGATAGCAAATTGGGAAGATGGTGGAGTGGAAAAAGATCCACATGCAACTACGTGCCAGATGGGGCAATAGAACAAGGGTATGGTTCAAAAAGAGGTAGCATACCTGAGGGTCGACGGGAAGTGCCTTCGCTCGTGGTCGTCGTCCTCCGCACACACTATGGCAGCGATCCCACGCGGGCACTAGGTCTGAGAGGACGGCCTTGTCGTCAGTGCGTGACCTCGCTCGCCCATGACGAGTGCGTCAACGCTGCAAGTCCTTTTCTTCCCCGGTGGATCTGTGACCACTAGTGAGGAGGGAGAGAGGGGCCGTCTTTTTTAGATCTGGAGAGAGCGTGGTAGTGTGAGAAGCAAGTGGGCAGCCCTTGGCAAGAAAGCCCTGAAGCTCCAGCCTATATATCTTCTTTATACTACTAGTACTAGAGGTGGAGTAGTGGTAGAGTAGTTTATATTTTCTCTGCGTACAATACCAGTTAGTCGTGCTTCAAAACTGAACGGCGCGCCATTAAAAAAATAAAGGCCGATAACTAATGCGGCACCTCAGGCCAACACAGCCAGATCGCATTTTGCACGAGAAATTACGCACCATGTCTCGTTGACATGTGGTCCCATTCCACATATCAGTGAGACGACGGCGAGTAGTAGGAGTATTTCTGAACTGACGTGTAGGCCGGGGCGCCCCTTCATGAACCATGGCAAACTGGCAACCGTCCACCGACTCTTCGCCTTTCCCTCTCGATTTGGAACTGCTGTCGCACGCTCTTCCTCTCCCTCCTCAATTTTCCTTCAGCCCGTCACCCTTTCTTCTGCCATTGTTCGATCGTCTTCTCCATGGAGGGAACAGGACAGAAACGACCCCGTTATTCTTGCCCCGATCTGAAAGATGACGTGGTGGAGGAACTCATTGATCGGTACGACGTCATCACCTTGGCTAACATGGCAGGTTCGTTCATGCCCATTCTCGACTCAACTAATAACATCATTACAAGGAACCCAAGAGTCAAGGAGCGGTTTGATCTCCCCTATCTTCTTCGCCGTGACCCTGATGACTGGCTCCGTCACGACGGAGGCCTCGCCCTGTGCAAGTTGATGCCGCTTGATAATGATACGTATGATGTTAAGATGCCATCGCTTGAGGGCAAGGCATGGGCAGGCGCAAATGGAGATTGGGTTGTTTACATTGGGTCCAACTGCGAGTGGGAACTTGTGAATGTGTACACTCATGACCAGGTTCCACTTCCAAAAATCTCAGCAGACTGCCCAGAGGTTGAGCACACCGGTATTGTATGCACATTCAAATACAATCATGGTGACTGTCTTCTACGGAAGATAGCAATTTCTCGAGTCCCCAACCACTCTTGGAATTACAACAACTATGAAGTTGTTGCTATCTTCGACAAGCTTGTTGCCGTCGTCAGTGGTTTGACTGGATGGATATTGCTCAAAAATCAGTTTCTGTACACGGACGAGTACTGCGATGCAATTCAATACGAGGGCCTTGTGTTTGCTGCCACCACTCGTGGCACTGTTTTTGCATGGCATCCTCGTTGTTTCGGTTGTTTGTGTTCCACCGTAATTATAATTGTTTCATCCACATGCATGCGGGTTAGCAAGGCTGGTCATAGTGGGGAGTAACTTAGACTAGTAACATGCATATGTTACTAGTTTATGTTACTACCTCTATAGTGCATAGTATCTTAGATTAGTATCATAGGTGGTCTCATTTATTGCCATGCATGACACATAGTAGCATCACATTTATTATGTTACGGTATCTACCTATGTTACTATAACCATCTCTCTCTTCCTTAATTGCCTGCCACATAAGCATGTTTGCGAGTCCCAAGTGCATGATACTACTTATGTTACCCCCACTATGGCCAGCCTTACTAATTAACCTTCTTCTTGTGTTTCCAAGGTCCTGTGAACATTCCACCACCTATACTTGAAGATTTTTATAACCAAGGGGGACATGATGATGGTGATGATCACGAGCATGAGGACGAGCAACGCCCATATACTATTTGGCGCCTGGCAACTAATTCCGATGGATCACCTCTTCTCGTGTGTATACAGCCCACTGATGATGTTACTACTAAAGAAGTAGGTGTAGTCTCCCATGATCGCACTCTCCGGATCTATTCCAACACCCGTTGCATGGTATTCGGGATGGATACTAGTGTGCTAGCGCCAACTACTTCTCCCTAGTACAGAATTGATAGTCTTGGAGAAAATTCACTCTTCCTTGGACAAAACTATCCAATGATGGTGAAAGGCAATCCAACTGCTGTTGACACAACGTTACTACCATTTATGAGAAGCAACTGTGTTTATACCTCGGACATTTGGGTGGTTCCCTACCCTGGTACTGATATAGTAGGACGCTTCAGCCTGGATGATCAGTCCTGCATTGGTCTCCAAATCGACAATGGATGGCCCATCCTAGAGAATCACTTGTGGTTCAAAGCAAGCGTTTCCAACGCCGAGGAATGGTTGAGTTGAAGTTCATTTCATTGCTTGTTATTTGTTGTGTGGTGAAAACTTTAGTATTTATAATGTATCCTCGTTGTCGATGTGGGTTGCTGACCTGTTGTATGTAATAAAATGATATGCCTATGATAAACTTACTAAATTTATGAATGGCTTTCGAGTTGCTTCTGTGAATGAGTGGTGCGACGAGGCAAAAAGTATATTTTCTGAATACATAATTGTACGTGCATTGCAATAGGTTATCGGATGGGGCCAATCAACAATAGTAGTACACTATTTGTACTAGCTTCACATGCTTTGCGCGTTGTGCGGGTGTTTTTACTGTAGCCATACTGTACTACGTAACCAGCACCTCGAATCCTCGATACTAGTAGTACTATATAGTACTAACTAGTAGGAGTAGTAGGGTGGCATAGGCCAGAACAAGCATTCACGTCCAGGAGTACGGCACACGCCACCAGCATGACTTCCATCCGACATCATATTTCTTGGAGTCCGTGCTAGAGCAATCTCTTCAACCTCATCGTTTCCCTAACTTAGCCATCGCGCGGGGGGCGAGGTGGGGGTTTGCCGATAGTCGGTTTCCTTAACTATGGTCCCACTTGTAAGGCCAACTGCAACGCACAACCCCAAACGGACCTCCGTTTTGCACGAACTCCAACGAAATTTTTTACTAGAAAAGCAAGACCAAAGAACACAAGAACCACAAGAATACATTTTACTACTCCTGTAAGTTGGATTAGTGCCTTCTCGATGCATTCATTGTTGATCTGCGGAGGCTCGATCTTGCATGCTTCTTTCTTCTTCGAGTGTAAAGAAGTAGACGTTGCTTCCTCGCATCTAGTCTCATGTCTAGCCTCTATTATAGTACTCCCTCCAGTCCATTTTTCTCTGCGTCTAAGCAGCAACACGCATACCAAGTAGGAGTATCAACAAGTGCACTAATCTCATCTATAGCCTCTGTGCTAGCTAAAAGTGATAGAACATCTACTAAATTGCGCTCTATCAATATATGGATGTACTCTTCTTCCCAATAAAAAAACTTGCATCCATTCTACTCCCTCCGTTGCACAATACATGCCTTCTATTTGTCAATATATATATGTATCTAGACATGTTTTAGTATATAGGCACATCCATTTTTGGACAAATGGAAGTCAAGTATTTTGGAACGGAGGGAGTACACAATAAAAAATTTAAGTTAGCACAACTAGTCTAATCCGAGAGCACAACTGAAGATTTGGTCGGGTTCTTCCTCCTTTTGCGAACACGTAGGACATCCAACATCCAGGTCGTGTCATGAAAGAAAATAGAGTGGTAGTTGATAAGTTGAAGCCACGAGATGTGCATCTTGGGTTAAACTATAAATAGAATCTTACTAATCTTGAGTAACTCCAAAAGCGGCCACCGAAGATCTTTCTTGGATTTGTTTTTCATCACCAGCACGTAGAGGTGAAAGATGTGTAGGTTCAGTGGGTCCGCTTGCGTTTTCACTGACATGTGGGACCGCATGTGAGCAAATAGAAGATGGGCTCCGCGGTCCACTGGCTGGCTGAGAAGAGAGATAGAGGAGTGCTGAGCACGGACTGCAAGAAATTTGTTCTATGTACTGTACCTCGATATAGGCACGATATACGTACTATACTAGCATTCACGTCTAGCACTACGGCACACGCCACCCACACGAGTCCCATCCGACACCAATTTTCTTGGAGTCCATGCTACAGCCATCTCTTCTCCCTCCTGTTTTCTCAGCCATCGCGCGGTGGGCGGGGTGGGGGTTTGTCGATAGTCGGTTTGCTCAACTACGGTCCCACTTGTAAGTGAAAATGCAACACCGCACGCATTCCCGCTTGAGCAGCGTGTCGGACCAACCATGTGGGGGTGCGACGCGAACACGGCAGGCTTTTCCTTTTGAACTCGTAACTTGTAAAATTTGGTTCTGCTCCATGGCGCGATCGATAGATAGAAAATAAAGATTTTTCCTAGAGTAATGAGAAGTTTGGTTCTGGCGCCGTTCATGCATGGAGTACGTACAAAAATTATGAAGTTGATGCGAAAGGTAAGATAATTACTGTAGTATCATATACTACTACATGGATTTGACGGAAAGATAAAAATACATACGGATCCATCAACGACATCCTCACGCCCTAGTGTGCCGGGTCACCTGTGAGGAGCAGTGGCATTGGCGGCAAGCTCAACATGCTTCTGAACAGTGCGTCCAAGGTTGCCCTGCGGTCCAAGAAGGCCAGTGTCCTATCATCCTCCTCTTGCATGCGCGTAGACGTGGGTGATTATGTCCATGGAGTCTTGCTGCGCCAAGCGCTGCGCGGCGAGCGCGACCTCAAGGTGGACATTCTCCGGCGCGACGGCGGGCAGTCGTAGGGCCACCAGTGCGTCGAAGAGGTTGTCACCATAGTGGCCGTTGAGGGTGGCGGGCATCACAGAGCCTGAGCACGTCGGCTGAAGGCTTATGTCAAAGTCGTCTGCGAGCCTCTTGACGACGGTGAACTTGTTGAGGAAACCGACAAGGACCTCGTCGAACAAGGAGACGAAGCTGTCGTCCAAGCGGCCCCTCGCCCTGCCGACCTCAAGCAATACTACCTGGAGACATTCCTCATTGCCGGGCTGCAGGCCCACATCGTGGACCATCTGGCACAGCCGGCTGATGCTTGCGCTCATCGCCTCCATGGGTCTAGCTTAGCTTCTACTAGTGAATTGATCTTGCAATTCGAGTGATCACTCTTGCCCTTGGTTAGTGTGCGTAGGTGCGTAGGATTTCGTACTACTCCTCAGCCCTCTACTGCACCTACCTTTGGTTGTATGATAGGTGGGCTAGCCACCCCCTGGGCCAACGTGTCATTCACCCAAAGGCAGTTGCCGTAAGTCAATGAAGCTGTGCCCCCCTCCGTGCCGGTGTAGTATAGTCATCTCACCGAACCTCTAGTTGGGGCCAAACGAGAGAAGTTTGATGTTTACTGGTTTATTGGTCCCCTTTGCATTTTGCGCCAAATTTTGACCTTTGATTTAACTAATAAAATGTTAATGCATGTAAACAAAAATGTTGTGTAAGTCACATTACGAAAACCAAATAATCCCAAAACACTTAGGCACGGTGCATTAACTCCCTCCTTGTTTCTTATTTCGTGACATATCAACCAATGAGAGATGTGGGCCGTGCATGCTTTCAATGACTTGAGACTACCAAACATGACATGCAGTGTTTAGTTCATTGCATGTAATCCTATTAAGACTCTAGTTAGCAAGAAAACATTAAGTTCTCTCGCCGATAGGAATAAAACACCATGTATTTATTTAAAGAGGGAGTAGTACATTTTTTGTGACATGCATTACTAGATATTGCTAGTCAAATACTAAAATCCAGATGGACGTGGTAGTACTCCTAAATCCAGACGGTGGTGCTACTAGTACTAGTAGTACTACTCCTAGGAGTACTAACATTGTACTACCCATTGGTCAAATTATTATGTGATGCTCCTCACAGTGAAGTGACAAGACCCTGCACCAGAGATGACACCTAAGTATAGGCACCGTGTTCGGCATACCATAGTCAGCCTCACCGTCTGCAGTCACTATCATCATGGCTGTAGAGCTAGCCTGCTTACAACTAGCCCTGTTTGACATAATTTCCCGTGCGTAGATGCCCGTGCATTGCATGGAACACCAAGATTGGGGGTGGACTGCTCCGGCAGCGACCATCGCGCCAGATTTTTCACGGCCTTCTAGATGTGGTGGGGAGGAGATAAGGCTGATTATGAGAGACAAGGAGTTGTTTGTAAATAGGGAACAAGTGCGGGCATCTTTTTGCAAAAATGGAGAAGCTTGGTTTGTATGCGTCAGATCTAGATCCGACGGCTACTGGTGAAAGATGGGAGGCACAACATCATCACCAACTCAGGACCTGTTTGATTTGCAGGATTTCGAAAACGCAGGAATAGGACACGACAATATTACAAGTTTCAAACTGATATTACAAATGTTAGGAGTAATGCCGCACCTAGGAAGAGGGAATTACTAGGAAGTTCACGTAAGAACTTTTGTTACTTTAGGTGGATGTAGCATTATCGTACAAACTAAAATCCACCGCCCTGACAAGTCACTAATGGGCAAATAAGTTTTCGAGTCTCTGGCCACTTGATGTTTCAAAAACAAATTCAGCTTCTGCGGAGACTTTGTCATTTAGGCTTAGACGCTTGCGGTGATCAGCACGCCATTCATTTTTGCGCCAGAGAACGCCAAACCTCATTACCTTGAGCACACTTGCCTCCAAAACAAAGAACCTGGCCAATTTAATCTCAGATGTGCTGCCTCGGTAGTCGATCAAATCAATTTCTGTAAGATGGAGATCAAGGCATTCGATGAGATTGTTATAGTGCAGCACAATTTTCACTTTCGGGTCTTTTTTTATCTGCAAAAGAAGAGAACATATTAGAGCAGCTGGCTGCATAAGATTGCCGTGTCATCAAGAGGTACCAATATCATTCGCTCATACGATAGGGTTGGCTGGCTAGTGATATTTTTTCACTCTCTCTCTCTCCCTCTCTCTCTCTCTCTCTCCGTGTTTCTGTTTCCTCTCGTTTAACTAGGAGCACGTGAAGAGCTTGGGCATTTGTTGCCTTCCACTATGTGGCCGATGCCATATTTCGCAAAAGTATGCCACATAATACGCATCGATGTCAAATCAAAAGATTTTGGCACCGTTCTCGCGATGTGAGAGAGTTGGCACCGCTGTGCACACAGACCCACATGTATAAACAAATCAATCAAACCAACTACACCAGCCTCTCACTCTCCCAAACAAGTGTTTTTTTATTGCCTCAGTCCTCTCTCTCTCTCTCCCATGCAGTGTTTTTTCATTGCGTGAGTTAATTTGACACCGGAGCAAAGTAGGTGCTCCAGATTGGGGCACCAGGTGAGCAATGGAGGGGCATCGATGCCAAATGCATCACAAGTAAATTTGGCACATGTTTTGGCCTACATAGCCCACTTTTGTACTCCCTCCGTCCCAAAATTCTTGTCTTAAATTTGTCTAAATACGGATGTATCTAGTTACATTTTAGTGTTAGATACATTCGTATCTAAACAAATGTAAGACAAGAATTTTGGGACGGAGGGAATACTACCTCGTATTTAGTATAAAATTTTGACCATAGATTTACCTAAGAAAATGCCAATGCATGTCACTAAAAATTGCACCATTTGAAATTATTTTCAAATACGAATCCAACAATATAGTTCTTAGTCACATGCGTTAACATTTTGTCAGTTATATGTATGGTCAAATTTTGATACTACAAAATTGGAAGAGTAAACCAGGACGGAGGTAGTACTTGCCCTTAGGGTAACCATAGAGTTACTGGAGTAGTCTAAGTTACTTTCCACTATGACTAGCCTAGGCTACTATAGTAGTACATCATAAAAATGATGCAGGTGATCACGTGAGAAAAAATACTAAAAACATTTCTTTTGGTGCAGTGCGTAGATGTAGTTTTGAACACTACACTTGTCATCGTAATTTGGGAAAATTACGAAAAAATTGAGCTACGTTGTGATTACCGTTTACTAATAGGAAAGAAGTTTCACCTTGATGAGTAGCTTCTCCGTGCATGGAAAGCATGTAAGGAATCCAACAACTTGATCAAGATTGGGGCCGATAGATTTTAGTGCTAAGATCTTCACTGTGCGCATGGACTGGGTCAAGCTTGTGGGAATCATTTTTTGGAAGACGGTCATAAATACATCAAGAAGAAATTTAAAAATGTGAATTTCAAGAAGACGGAGAAGAAGATGAGTGTTGTACCTGAACGATTACGGATCCAATAAAGAGTTCGGAGAATTTGGCAGACGAGTACACCAACGCTGTCAATTTCGGCGCGTCAATGACCCTGATTTTTGTTGGACCTTCTAGATCCGATACAAGCAATCTCTGAAGGAAAGGCGCATTCTCAATGACCATAACGTGGAACAGCTGGAGTGATCTCTTCCCAATTGATGTCTTGTTGCGGGGCCAGCAAGACACATAAATCCATCGGAGATTCGTCGAGGCGATGTGGAGGCTAATGAACTCGTGGATCTGCTCAAGACGAAGGTACTCGAGCGCAGTACAGCTGCGGAGCAGGTGCTCCATAGCCTTATTCGAGATGACAACGTCGAAGAGGTCAAGCTGCTTGAGTTGAGGGAGAAGAAGGGCGGGCGCGGCATTAATCTGGGGAAGATAGTAGGAGCTGAAGCTAGCGCGGTGCAACGTTGGCGTGAGGCAGAGCGCGGACGGCGGCAGAGAGCGACATCGTCCAGCTTCAAACCTGAGCTCCTCGAGCTGATCTAGGGCGGGGGATAAGAACCACTCGTCGAACATGGGTTGGACCTTGCAGTTGGTACTGAACATGCGGATGCCAAGGTGTATGGCTGGCCCAGGGTGCGATGAAAGGATCTTGGAGACTGCGGCCATGCGTTTGCAATCCCGGTCGCAGAGGTAGCTGTCGACGGTGAGGTTGAGGGGGACGCAGTGCCAGAGGGGGCGCCACCGCCGGGAGAGCAGGGCGGTCCGCACGGCAGATTTGGTGGGGAGGAGGCCGATGATGACGAGCAGCATGTTGTCGGGGAGGCTGTGATGAAGTCCAGGCTCACCGGATGCGGTTTTGGCTCGAGCGGCCTCCGCTTGTTGGCTGCCTCGCCATCCATCTCAACTGGCGGCGACGCCGGTGTACACGTATGCTGGTGTGTGTTGTGTGCTGGGTGTGCGCGAGTGCGTCCTTCTGTGCATGCCGCCACGCAGTGGTGAATTGTGCGCGAGTGCGTCCTTCGCGCGCAAGAAGTTTGTCCTCAATGCGCCCTCAATTTACTAGCGTGCGGGGTGCTACCCCGAGTGGTTTCAACTTTGTTTCCTTCACCGCGTGTCAGATGGGCCTCTAGTTTACTTATTTTCACCCACTGCCACATGGGCCAGCACACCAAGATACAGAACACGAGCTGACAATGCAGCATGTGGATTGGTTGACCGGTCAACTAAACAATATACAGAGCTATACGCTGACACAGTGAGTGTATAATCCGTCGGTATAGAGAGTTCGAGTGAGAGGGGAGGCCCGTGAGAGATAGCAGAGAGAGAGAAAGAGCTACTCCCTCCGTTCGATAATGTAGTTACAACATTTTTTTAAAGTCAAACTTTTGAAACTTTGACCAAGTTTATAAAGAAATTACTTATATCGGCAATACAAAAGATAAATGACAGTAAGAAGTAAGTACATGTTGTGATGAATCTAATGATCGTTCCAGATGTAAATGTTCTTCTCCACATATACCTAGTCAAACTTTTCTGAGGTTTGACTTTTCAAAACATCCATATGCTTATGGACGTGACAGAGTCCCTGACGAGAGAGACAGAGAGAGAGAGAGAGAGAGAGAGAGAGAGAGAGAGAGAGAGAGAGAGAGAGAGAGAGAAGTGTGTGTGCGTGTGTGAAAGAGACATGGACAACACACGATAAAAGTGGAGAAAAAACGTGTGTGTCTTATGCAAACATATCACACATGCATCTTCGACAACGGAGGCAACGTGAGGAGATAGTGTGTGGTTGTTTGGAACCGAGAGAGGAAGACCCCTAGCACGTGGCCAAGAGGGGTCTGACAAACAAGGGAGAGAGGTCGAGAGAGATGTACAGAGAAAATGCAGACATGGGGAGGAGAGAGTGTATGTTTGTCATACAGAGATCCCCTAGAGATCGTGATGGGACTACATGGGTGGGTGATCGAGTGACAAGGTGTGTGCGTGATAGAAGATGCCCCGAGAGATATCGAGATAGCCGTATGGATGAAAGGAGACAATACGTGTGTTCCTGATGGCTAGTAAGAGATAATCATACTTAGGAGGGGGGGAGTGCTTGCGCCTATGGCCCTGTTTGGATACTCTAACTCAGTTAGAGGTTAGAGTTAGATTCTAACCCTGAACTAACTCTAAGTAAAGAGGTGTTTGGATGGCAGGGTTAGATGGAGCACGGATACGGTGAGGCACCTTCACGGGAGGTGCGAGAGGAAGGGAGGGAGAGGACGAGAAGCTTCGAGGAAGTGGGGAGGGATCTGCTGCAGGGAGAGCGAGAGAAAAAAGTGTTTATTAGTGGTCCCGAGAAGAACTAACCCAAATAAGCACCTCTTGGATGGGTTAGTTTTTTTGGATGGGTTAGATGCATCTAACCTAAACTAACCCTCCTGTTTGGATCTTTTTAGGTTAGTTGACTCCAAACTAACCCAAACTAACTCTAACCCATGGATCCAAACAGAGCCTATGATGGAGTGAGGGATTATGGTACTTAGGGGGGTGCGTGTCACATGGAGAGAGAACAAGGGCAGAGAGTGTTGGATGGGTCTATATGTATAGCGCGAGCGAGACATGTGTATGTGTGAACCAGGGAGATATAAGGCCCGTTTGGCTTGCGTCGTGAGCATCTTTTGCGTGGCCTGGGGTTGTGGCTGGATTTCATGCACGCTTGTTTGGTTGCTACCCTGTGAAAAAGAAAGCCCGCCTGGGCTGGGTTCCCTTGCACTTTAATTAGCCTGGCTGAACTCCAGACACTGCAAGTATCCTGGCCCAAGCGACCGATTTCGAACGCCTGGTCGTGCCTGGTCGTGCGGCCACGAGGCTAATAGCAACATGGATGGATATTAGCATTAAATAATTGAGGCATGGATTGATTGATGGGACGTTGATGCTTTGCCTGGCCCAGGCATGAACCAAACGTTTCAGCACCACACAAGTCTGGCCAGGCAGAAATATTTTACATCTCACGTCCACACCAGGCAGTACCGACCATCAAGGCATGAGGGTCAGGTCATGAACCAAACTTACCAATAAAGTTTGAGAGAGATTGAGGAGCCCCGATAAGGCTGAGTGGTGCGTCAGATAGCTGAGAGGGGGAAAGAGATATTCCATCCGCTCGATAATGCAGTGCATGTAAATTTTTTAGAAGTCAAACTTTGGAAACTTTGATCAGGTTTACGCAAATGTTATTTATATCTACAATACCAAAGATACATCATACAAAACTACATCTCATGGTGAATCTAATGGTATATGTTTGCCGTACTAGATGTAATTCTTTTTCTCCACGTACATGGTCAAACTTTGTGATGTTTGACTTTTCAATAAATCTATGTGCTATGGACGGAGGTGAGTGCCTTAGTTGAGACAAATCAAGGTTGTGTGAAGGAGAATGAGTAAGTGTGCAAAAAGAGTATGTGTGTGAAAGAGAAAGTGACAACAAACGATAAATTAGAGAGAGTGTGTTTTTTCGTTTCTTATGCGAACATATCATGCATGCATCTCCGAGATGGAAAAGCGAGACGAGGAGATACACGAAGATAGCTAGTGTGTGATTGTTTGCAACGGAGAGAGACACCCCTATAGCACATGTCCAATAGAGGTCTGGCCAACAAGGAAAAAAGGTCGAGAGGGACACATGGATGGCATGGACACATGGGGAGGGAGAGAGGGTGTGTTTATGATAGAGAGATCCCCTCGAGATCGTGAGGGGACTATATGAGTGGGAGATCGAGGGAGTGCGTGCGTGATAGAAAGATGCCCCGAGAGAAATCGAGATAGACCATGCACATGTTTGTGATGGAGACTAAGATTAGCTAGTCATATACATATAGGGGGGATTGCGTGTGCCTACAATTGAGTGAGAGACCATCATACTTGGCTAGCTGGGCATGGATTGTGTGTGTGTGTGTGAGATGGAGAGAGAACGATGGAGAGAGATAGAGTTTTAGATGGGCCTATCGAGTGCGAGTGAGATATGCATGTGTATGTGTGACCCAGGTGGATGGAGAGTTTGAGAGAGGGGGGGAAGAGCTCCGAGACGACATAGTGGTGCGTGAGAGAGTTACGGGCAAAGAGCCAAGGAATTTGTGTGCGTACGATGAGTGCACCCAAGATATGTAGCTTAGACTAGATAGAGTATCATACATAGTGTGCGAGAGAGACCTATAGATGGTGTATATATGAATGCGGACAAGAAATACCCCCCCCCACACACACACAGAGAGAGAGAAAGAGAGAGAGAGAGAAAGGGAGAGGGACCAACAAGGTTTTTGTGTCGGATGCGTGCTATAGAATTGAAGATTGTCGGCAAGAGAGTGAGAGAGAGAGAGAGAACAGGAGTCCGGGAGAGGGAGAGGTCGCGTTTTATGCATCAAATACTGATATAAACTTGCATTCAAATATTTAAATTGGAGACCATGTTGTTTGCAATCCACACATGAACGGATATATGCGTATATCAAACAAGTTCATTAATTTGACTTTCAACATGTTCATGGAGTACTATAATACTGTACAACATGCTACTCGATTGAGGTGTTCAATTTTGGATTTAGTTCACTATTTTGACCTACTGAACGATCTAGTTCATTGAATCGAGATATTTCATTTTGGGTTTGATTCGCGTTTTTGAGTGGGTCAACTATTTGTCATATAGTAAATCACTAGCAACGAGCATGTAAAAACACATTACTCCCGAGCATCATCTCTCCATCTAAAAAAGAAGTGGCAAGCTAATATTCCAAAATTTGATTCGAATCGACTTGGTAAGGTAGATGTGGATGCTCGTTCTCCCAAAATTTGAACGAATCGTTAAACATCCTCTCTGCTCTGTGGAATTCGCCCGAGCAAATAAATGGGAGACACAAAATTACCGTCCTATGTGGGACACGCATCAATTGGCCCGTTGTACATCGAGGGTAGGTTCGTAACTTCATCCAAGCGCGCCTTCTCCTCGGCCGAAATGACATGTGCCGAATAATTCATAAACCATGGTCGGCAAAACACGCTCTCCTCGCCCGAAATAGCTCGCGCCCACTATTTCAAAACACGCTCTCCTCGCCCGAATTCGCTCGCGCCCACTATAGTTCAAAACACGCCCTCCTCGCCCGAAATCGCTCCCGCCCACTATTTGGGGAGAAGCAAAGTTACTCTACTATCCCCGACCCTCAGTACACAAACCCAAGCCGAGAAGCCTATAGGCAAGGGTAGAACTGTAACTCCCCCTCACATTTCACACAAATGCGTCCGTAAGACATGGTTCCACTCCCCTCCCAATTCCCCCCGCCCGCCCCCATTCAGACCTCGTGGGCGCCAAATCACCTTCTCCCCGGGAAGCTCCCTTCTCCCAAGCCGCGAAACTCAGCCCCACCTCCATGGCGCCCCCCACCGCACCAATTTCACAGCCGCCCTCCTCCCTAATGCCGGAGACGCTATCCAATTGCCGTCGTGCACTGGGCTGTGTGCCTCTTACTCCGTGCTGCTGGTGTTGCGTCGATGATGGCCGCGTGAACCATACCAGAGCCGATTCACCCCCGCAGTTGTTCACAGCGCCGGAGCGGCTCCAACTTCGGATCCGTCCAGAGTCCTGGCGCTGCTTCAGCGTAGCCGTCGACCGTCGCGACATCGCTCTTTCCCTGCCACCGGTCACCACCGCAACTGCGCCGGCCTCACCGACTCGGCAGCTGGACCTGCCTACTTCACCATGCCTCCAGATAGGTCGCACCCTCATCTGAAATCACTTTATTTAGGCATCAGTTGTCTGAATTTTTATTCTGGGCCAATCAATTCCCAATGGGAAGCAGCACCCCTCGAGGCGGCGGAGCTCCTAGGCTGTTGGTTGGCTAGTGTCTAACGTAAGGGTGCAGGGCCGCAAGTTCACTGCGGAAGCAGCACTTAGATGGCTATCTTTTAGAGTTGTGTGGGTTGAAGGTACTGTCGTCGCCGGATCTGGATGACGGGGAGTCTTTGTGGATTGGCCCGGGGGTGGCGCAACCACGGCAGTGCGGTGGGGTGGGGAGCGGGGTTTTCGACGGGGCCATGGACGGCGGAGGTAGGCTGCTCTGCCATTGGTCGCTGGCTCTTCGGGGAAGATTCCAAACAGTGTCAGTCGGGAGGCACAAGACGGCCATCAAGCCATCCGGCGTAGATCGGTGCCACGACCGGTTCTTCGGACATAAATTTCCAGAAAAGACTGTCGTGCTCATCAGCCCCAGGATTACTGTTAGCTGATGAGGCTCCAACTTGATACAGAAATTCCAAGCAGAATACAACATATGTAGTACAAGACCATTCTGGCCTGTGAGTACAACAAATGGTTTCTAGTGGTTGATGGCGGAAGCGGTTTGTGAAACATCAGTGTCTATGGGGCTCCATTTCCCACGGGAACAGCTGACCAGGTTAACTCCTATCTTCGCGAGGCTGCTATCTCCATTGTGTGGGTTTCGGGGCTGGCATCGCGTCGCTCCTCTCCGAGCAAGAAAATCTGGCCAAGACAATAGCCAGGGACAAGCCAGTGAGTACTTTGAATGTACTCGCAAACATTATGAACACAGGTATAATAAACAATGATGTGCTAAAAATATTTTATGCTCATGACGTCAGTCACAAAAGATAAATGAAACTCTGATGCGTGCAAGCAAGTTATTTATAAAAATGCAATAACATGGTAGTATTAAAATTTATGAAACAAATAACAAGCAATGCCACAGTCGGGCGTCTGAGCGACACCACAAAAAGGGCTTTAAAAGAAATTCCACAGTCGGGCGTCTGAGCGACACCACATAAAGGGCTTTAAAAGAAATGCCACAGTCGGGCGTCTGAGCGACACCACATAAAGGTCTTTA
>NC_057804.1:179686061-179693460 GCF_018294505.1 Triticum aestivum
ACATAAAGGGCTTTAAAAGAAATGCCACAGTCGGGCGTCTGAGCGACACCACATAAAGGGCTTTAAAAGAAATGCCACAGTCGGGCGTCTGAGCGACCCCACATAAAGGGCTTTAAAAGAAATGCCACAGTCGGGCGTGTGAGCGACACCACATAAAGGGCTTTAAAATAAACAATCATAGTGAATATCCCGGAGGTAGAACCATCCCAGAGATACTCGATAATAACAATAATATCACAGGTTAGTCAACAATAATAATAAACATAGTTATCACAAGTCACGAGTAGTAATTCCAATTCTGGTTAACCGTTTCACCTCCGAAGACCGACACTAAGACCGACACCTGACCCATCCCAGACTGTAATCCTTAACCAAGGACACGGCTATTCGAATAGGTTTAATCTCTGGAGAGGGTGTACTCTTTACCCACGAGTAACGGATTTCTTTAGTCCATCGGGACTAATTCCGTCTACGGCCTTTTTGTTGAAAACACACCTAACTTGCACACACCAGCTTATCTCACACGTGTCTGGAATCACCCACGACACCTGTTAAGCAAACTCTAAGTGGGGAGGCTACAACCTCGTGTAGCATGGGATCAAATTTATATCGCGCGCTCTAAGGGGTGGCCTCCCCTCTCAGTCCCAACCGGAAACACCCATGCCCCCGGACCAGGTGGCCTGCCTACCAGCTACAACCGGTATCTTCCACCATGGTCTCTCTGTACGGTGTGTGCTAGAAAGAGGTTGACAACTTACTGAACCTTACTCTACTTGCTGTAGAGACGAGTGGTAGTACGAAACAAGTATGGGGGTTACTGGCACAAGACTCGATCTACGGTCGACTCAGGAGGTTTAAGTATTCCCTGCATGGTTAGTATAACGAATATATTTCAACCAACAGAGTCACCGCTCATATCACCTTACCATGCCATAGCAGACATAACCGTCCCGACGGAGACCGGCGACAAACTCATGCCTACCCAAGGCTGAGGTTTTCTCGGGTTCCTGCCGGTATGCATGCAAGGCACATGAGGGTGATTATCATCAC
This sequence comes from Triticum aestivum, assembly GCF_018294505.1. NCBI lineage: Eukaryota > Viridiplantae > Streptophyta > Magnoliopsida > Poales > Poaceae > Triticum > Triticum aestivum. Next base: position 179,687,112 of record NC_057804.1, read on the forward strand.
AAGTGTGTCCATTTCCAACAGCATGGAAATCAATAACATGCACACATGCATATGATCATATCACATGAAATAACAAGTCCTTCGAAATGCGGTGGTGTTATAAATGTATCCACGATCACACCAAAAATATTATGCCGGGGTTCAGAATGCTTGCCTTCAATGTGTGGAAAGGCAGGGTGCACTCCAAAACTTGAAACATTTTGCCTGTCTTCAAAAATCCTATTTTAGCAATATAAAAGAATTAACACAAAATAAAAACAGCACCAAAAGTTGCTCTGAATTTTTTTCAAATAAATCTTAAAATAAACTAGGTGAAATTTGAGAGAGGCAGGAAAAAGAATCAACTCATTTGGAGTTATATTTAAAAAGTTATAGCTAGTGAAAGTTGTGGTCAAAATCTGTTATTTAAAATAAAACAGAAAAGAAAATGTTTCGGAGGTGAATACGCTTTTGGAGCGGGGAAAACATACTGGGGAAAATAAGCCTTCACTTAATCCCACGTGGACAGGCACGGGGTCGCTGACAGTGGGTCCAGAGGGCCCACTGGTCAGGTTTGACCAGTCTTCTCCCTCCTCTTTCTCTGTCCCGAGCGGAGGCGGGACTCCAGCGATCGCCGCCGGTGATTGGCGGCTCCGTTCGAGAAACCGAAGTCATCCACGGGTTCAGGGGGTCGAGGCGGTCCCGCCGGTGGGTGTTCCGGTCTCGGGAGTGGACGGGGTCGTCGGCGGTGAGCTTCGCGGCGGACGGAGAGCTTCGGGAGCAGAGTGGTTTTGGGGCTACGGTGGTCCTCGATCAAAATCGAGTAGTGGGAATGGTTTACGGGAGGATGAGGGGGCTCTTGGTGGAGAGAACGGAGAGTGGGAAGCCCTGGTGGTGCCGAATTGGCCGGGGCAGTGGTGGCGGCTGCAGTTTCCGGAGGTGGGGAAGAAGACCTCCCCCGGGTCGATTGGCTGCCATGGGAGGACTAGGGGAGCATTCTAATGCTTGCTGTGTGCTCGGGGAGGCTCGGGGGCCTCCTTTTATAGCTCGTCGAGGTCGGTTCCGCGGCGGCCGGATAAGCTCTCTGGCGAACCGCCTCTCTGTAGCTTGCAGGGCAACGTGGCGTGGCTGGGGATGACGGCAGGAGCTAGCGGACGAGTGGGCACTGCTCTAGGGGCGAGCTGGCGAGCGGAGGTGGCTTTGGCGGCGCCGACATGGGCAGAGGCTGTCGGGCGGCGGCGGCGGCGGCTAGCTCTTGGCTTGCCGGGCGTGGCGAGGGGCGGCTTGGCGCGTAGCGGTGAGAAAGGGAGTGTGTGGCGAGGCTCTGCAGTGTGGGCCAAAACCGTGGGGGCCAGCGTGTCGGCTCGGCGCACGTGCGTGCCAAATCCACGCTCTGCTCGCGCTCTGGGCGTGCACGGGACGTGCTCGACATAATGCCAGAGCATGCTAGAGGTCGCGGTCGAGGCGGGCAATTAACAGACCCAGGTTAGGAGTAAGGGGGAGTCTAGTGGACATGCTAGTTTGATCAGAGGTGCAAGTTCACAGTGCAATGCCACAACTCATGTCAAAATTGGTCATGCACTCCAGGTGTTTGACAAAATGCCAAGGGCACTTAGGCAAGTCTTGGAGTGGCCAAAAACTCCAGATGGTGGTCTCTTTAGATGCAAGAGAGAGTGGTGAGGTTATTTGGACAAAAAGGGAAACTTGCTAGTACAAGTTTTGCAAAACTACATTCCTGGATAGGAAGTAATTGGCATCATTTCATGAATCAAAAATTATCAAATGAGTGTATGCTCCTGGACTTAGGGGTTTACTAAGGTGGTCTACAAGTAGGATAAAGAATCAAGGATATAGGAGCAACTAAAATGGTGGTTGCTGTACAAATCCTCAAATTGGACCAGAATGGAAAAGAGGTTGATTCACTCAATATTTTCAAAGAACAACCCTGGATTTTTGCACAAAGTGGAATAATATGCTCCTACTGACCTCCCCTAATTTTGGTAGAAGTTTTAAAGAAATATTTAAAAGGGTTGTAGTGCAAAATGCACTCTGGACCAGAGAAGAAAAATTGAGTGTAGGGCTCAAAATATTACATGAATGAAATATATTTTTGCACAAAAGTGATTTAAAAACATCACATGACATCTCCAAATTTTTGTGGAAATTTTAAGTGAATCTATCAAATGGTTGTAGTTCAAATATGGCCATTTAACCTTGAAACACCATTTCCAAGAAAGTAAAGATGAAGCAATTAAATTAGTTAATTAGTTATACTGATAAAAGGAAAGTTTTTCTTGAGAGGTTAAACAAGTCCAATAACATATTTGAAAAGTAATTTTCTCTTTGAAAAAAAACTCATAATAACAGGGAAGGAGATGATTTAAAAAAAATCAAAATGGAGGTCAGAAATCCAAGGTTTTAATTCCTGGAAAATTGTTTTAATTCATTAAAACAAGGCCAAATTTTTGGGGTGTCACAATACTATCCCCCTTAAGAAAAATCTCGTCCTCGAGATTTGTTAAAAGCTATGTTAAGAAAATAATTACGCAATAAAGATGTGGCTTCAGTGAGAGGGCAATAAGTGGTGAAAAACCACAGTGTGAAAACTGGTGCTGCGTGGAAGAGTCTACGGTTCGGGACAAAATCGTGAGATTTCTACGCTGGATAAAAATTTAGAATAACTCCTAAATTTAGATATACGCTAGTCATACCCGAGAGCACAGTGCTCTCTCTGGCCGACAGGTGGACCCGGGGTCCACTGTCAGTCTCCTCTTCTCCCTCTGGCTCTTTCTCTTCCTCCTCTCTCTCGCGCGCTTCCTCGCGCTTTCTCCACCGGCGATGCCTAACGCGTAGGGCATCTAGGCCGTACCGTGGTAGTGCGCGGCGTGCTAGCTGCCGGTGCAGCGTGCACTCACCTCGCGGGCCAGCGCGCTGTCGGCACTGCTCGCGGATTCGACTCCGAACACCGGCGATCGGCGACGAGCAGCGTTGGTGGACTTCGCCCACCGTACACCGAGCTCGAGCTATAAAACGGCCGGGGTGCCTCTCTCTTCTGCCTCATACCTGGTCTCACTTCTCCTCCTCCTTCTTTCTCCATTACTGCTTACGGAAGCTCGGGTGAGGCTCTAATGGCGGAGGCGATGCCGGACTGGTTTGTGATCCTGATATGCGGAGGGCTGGCGACACTGCTGGGGCTCTCTGTGCTCCTGTGCGCGATGATCTTCGACGAGTATCGCGACGCTGCGGCTCGGGTGTTGGCTCTCCGCGGTGGTGGTGATCATGAGGAGTAGATGGAGTGTGACGGGTGCTAACTCTTGTTAGGGGGTGATTAGCTGGATGTAACGCCGTTGCAAAGTTTTGCAAACAGTGTATGTGTCCGAATTATTATGGTTGTGAGTCTGCTGCGTGGTGCTGTGTAAAATTAATTAATCCACGTCGTGAGAAGGGGCAGGTGTAGCAGCTCAGGGAAAAGAAATCTCACTCCCGAATTTTGCGAGGGAAAAACAGTTAATTTAAAGGAGCATAAACCACAACAAAAACTACACACATTAGTAGAAGCCAAATAATTGACTCGTCGTACAAACTCAGGGTATCACGCATAAGTCACACACATAAATATAATGCTACAAAAACAAATACAGTAGTGACGTCTGAAATGGAAATGGTAACTGGGCGGGGTCCTGATAAAATGTCTCTGGTAAAGGGATACACTCCTCTTCTATCGGAGGCAGTGGATTGACCAGTCGATGTATGCATCTCTCCGGGTCGGGTCTCAGTGGTCTGCCGATGGCAATCTGTGGACTTAAATCTGCGAGGCTCTGGAGATAATCCATCACTCGCTGGTTCAAATGCTCTTGAGCAATGATGTACTGGATAAGGTTGGCTAGCACTGGGTCTCTCTCAATGTGCCCACCGGGAAAAGATGTTACTTCTCCGGGTGCTGCACGGCTCGGAAAGTAATAATATCCTCGTTCGCGGGCATAGGGTACTGCGGATCGAAGACGAGCAATCGCTTCTTTCGCAGCAGCTTCTATGGCCAGGTGTGGGGTTGGCATAGATTTCCCCACGAAGGAAACTTCCGTTGGATCTTGATTGGAGTCTACGGGAGGTATGTGTACTACTGCCCAATATTCCGAGGTGGATGGGGTGATCCTTGATTTGAACAGCTCGTACTGAGGTGGCTGGGTAGAACCCATAGTTCTGCGGGTAAAATCCCACAATATTTTGACAAAGCTACCTGGGGTTGCATCTGGGGTTCTCAGATGAATGCTGGGGCTCGGCATGACAGGAAAAGTTGTGAGTGTGGTGCACAAGGTGAGGGTTGCTGGATAAGGTCACAAGGTGGCCTTTATATAGCAATGGAGCCGGATCGTTTTACCGTGGTGAAAGGTAATAAATTTGCCAGCTTAGCTCCAAAGGTCGGGTCAGTGTCAGAGATACACATATCTCATAAAGAGACGCGTTACTGTGGTTGTCGTCGGGTTGGTTTTGGTAGTTGTGCCCAGAAAAATGTGCAACTATGCGCTGACTAAATATGCAAGGCTATTATTAAAACAGAGGCACAACGACAGGCTGCATTAATATACACGGTCGCACGATTACAAGGTGAGGATACACTGAAACTCGGTGCTACTCATACGGCTTAGTCTACCTCATTCATGTCTAAACGGGAGCGCCTGGTGGATGTCGAGGCTTCTCCACGTGTCTCACTGCCGGGATTAGTCGGAGATGGCGGGGGAACTGCAGGGTCGGGGTAGTGATGATGACCATCGCGGGGATTGTTGGCCACAACCCCGTTGGAGTGCGCTCCCAAAAGGCGACGAAGCACTTCTGGGGTTATCAAAGCATCTCGGCTGATGGCTAGAGCTGATCTCGGGGTCTCGATCGGTTGTCCAAACAGCACGACTGGGTTGTCAGCGTTGGGCTCGTTTTCTTCTCTCGCCGGGGCTCGACGAACCAACTCTCCACGACCTGCGATTAGATCAATAGTGATCTGGTCGAACAGCGCCTCTAGTGCACTTACATAGCGCACTAGGTGCAACAATGCGGGGTCCGTCTCGTGATCTCCGTTGGCAACTTGGGGTGGTCTACCATACCCTTCACGTCTGGGGTAGTAGTGGAACGAGCGACAGTTAACTCTGGGCGACAAGTGCCTGAGATGAACTATAGCCTCTCGAGCGGCTAGCTGGATGGCTTGTGGCTCAAAGGAAGTTGTCCTTCCGGTGAACCTGTAGGGGCGCTCGGGTGCTAGACCCCTACCGTAGATGTGCACAGTGGCCCAGAATTGACGGTCTTCACCGCTCATGGGTCCTTGGTACACAACAAATTCTGGTGGCTCTTCTAACGCATAGGCACGACGGGTGAGGTTTGCGAGTATGGTCACAAAACCTCCAAGGTTGGTTGCTGTGGTTTCATTGTGCACGACAGGGCCAGGCATTGTGGCTCGGTTTGGGGTAGCGGCTGTGTGGTGCTGTGTTGGGACTAGCCTGCCCTTTTTATAGGAAAAAGGGGGCGGAGTCTTCCTTCGCACGCTTGCGAGAAAGGACTATTTAGGGGCCGGTCACTGGCGCATGAGCGAGAGGTTAGGTTGATAGGTTGGGCACCGACTGTCAAAAGGTGTTGGGTCACTGTGCGGCTATCTTGCACGAGAAGCTTGGCTGGGGTTTGGTTAAGGTCTGGTGGGTTGGTTTGCCTAAGTTTATTGACCTGGCTAAGATAGGATTAGCCAATGGTCAGCCTGGCTCTGATACCAAGTCTGCCACGACCGGTTCTCCGGACATAAATTTCCAGAAAAGACCGTCGTGCTCATCAGCCCCAGGATTACTATTAGCTGATGAGGCTCCAACTTGATATAGAAATTCCAAGCAGAATACAACATATGTAGTACAAGACCATTCTGGCCTGTGAGTACAACAAATGGTTTCTAGTGGTTGATGGCGGAAGCGGTTTGTGAAACATCAGTGTCTATGGGGCTCCATTTCCCACGGGAACAGCTGACCAGGTTAACTCCTATCTTCGCGAGGCTGCTATCTCCATTGTGTGGGTTTCGGGGCTGGCATCGCGTCGCTCCTCTCCGAGCAAGAAAATCTGGCCAAGACAATAGCCAGGGACAAGCCAGTGAGTACTTTGAATGTACTCGCAAACATTATGAACACAGGTATAATAAACAATGATGTGCTAAAAATATTTTATGCTCATGACGTCAGTCACAAAAGATAAATGAAACTCTGATGCATGCAAGCAAGTTATTTATAAAAATGCAATAACATGGTAGTATTAAAATTTATGAAACAGATAAGAAGCAATGCCACAGTCGGGCGTCTGAGCGACACCACAAAAAGGGCTTTAAAAGAAATGCCACAGTCGGGCG